>NW_009920520.1:0-65421 GCF_000696875.1 Nestor notabilis | reverse complement strand
GGGAGCCTGGAGGGTGGCTGGGGAGCGCCACTGTTTCGTCATTTAGCTGTACAGTGACGCTTGCTATGCGCTCTGGTCGTAAGAACAAGAATGAATCGATTGTTGGAGCGGGCAGCAGGCACATTTGTTTTTCTCTTGGCTGTATATGAGTTTTCTATTCAGTTTTTACTGAGGGGCATAACAGTCCTATTCAGAGTTTTAAACAGATTTCCCTAGTCGTTACTTTTCCTGACCAAAGCATGGTGTGGATGTTCAAACGCTGACATTTGCAAAGTGTTCTTGGGCAATAGCTCCTTCAGTGATTTTCTGGTAAAACTTTTCATTTTGAATAAATGTGTTCTGTCAGGTAAGCAAAGTAGCAGCTGAGAATTAAGGAATTCCACCTTCTGTCAGCACTCTGAGGAACTGAAAGCATTACAAGATGACTGTCAGCACTGTTCAGTAGGAAGTACAGTGGTACCTGGGTGCTCTACGACATGAGAGCATTCTCCCGTTGTGCAAGGTGTTTATCTGTGTCTTTGCTGCAGGTATCAAATTCTGTGAACTTAGGGAAAAAATACTTAAACATAGAAAGTACTGGTGGGAGAATAGTAACTGGATGAGCATAGACTCAGAATAGTTCTCCAGGCTGAACGAGCTCAGCTGTGTCAGCCTGTCTCCATAGCAGGGGTGCTTCAGCCCGCAGCCCATCGTGGTGGCCGCCTCTGGACCAACAGCTCCACGTCCTTCTCAGGTTGGAGCCCCAGAGCTGGATGCAGGACTGCAGGGGGGGTCTCACCAAAGCGGAGTAGAGGGGGAGAGTCACCTTCCCCTCTGATGGCATATGTCCATTGAAAGAAGTATTTTGAAAACAGTAGAGTCTTCTCTGTTTAGCTATCTGGTAAAATGCTGAAGGTAGCAAGAATGTAGTGTTGAAATTAAAGGTAACAGGAAGAATATTATGTCTGATGTGAAGAAAGTGGACTCAAAGGAGGGGTGCACAGATGGAGCTGACATTGTTAGGACAATGAACTCTACCAAGAGTAGCATATTGTCTCCATTAAAGTGATACCTTCATATCCTGGGCAGTATCAGAAGAAGCATGACCAGCAGGTCAAAGGAGGTGATCCCGCCCCTCTACTCTGCTCTCGTGAGACCTCACTTGGAGTATTGTGTCCAGTTCTGGTGTCCTCAACATAAAAAGGACATGGAGCTGTTGGAGCAAGTCCAGAGGAGGGCCACGAGGATGATAAGAGGGCTGGAGCACCTCCCATATGAAGACAGGCTGAGAAAGTTGGGGCTGTTCAGCGTGGAAAAGAGAAGCCTGCGTGGAGACCTCATAGCAGCCTGCCAGTATCTGAAGGGGGCCTACAAGGATGCTGGGGAGGGACTCTTCGTTAGGGACTGTAGTGGTAGAACAAGGGGTAATGGGTTTAAACTGAAACAGGGGAACTTTAGGTTAGATATAAAGAAGAAGTTAGTTAGAGTGAGGGTGGTGAGGCACTGGAATGGGTTGCCCAAGGAAGTTGTGAATGCTCCAACCCTGGCGGTGTTCAAGGCCGGGTTGGACAGAGCCTTGGGCGACATAGTTTAGGGTGTGGTGTCCCTGCTCATGGCAGGGGGGGTGGGACTAAGTGATCTTAAGGTCCTTTCCAACCCTAACTATTCTATGATTCTATGATTCTATATTGCTTGTTGTAAAAGCCTAGGCAGAAGATACACAAGGCCCATTTTATGCTCAGTAACTCCATAGTTAGAATAATTTTGTGCTGCTCTACAAAAAAGCATCCTCATAAGGCCAGGTATGATTTTTTCAGCCATTTTTGTGCTATGACTGAATGTGGTATTACATAGTAATAACAACATGGACCTCAAGTGAATTGCAAAAATTAAAATAAGATGTAAACTACTTTCAGAAAAGAACGGCCATTTAAATTTTAACATTGTGTAACATTTACTTGGTAACAATTCTTTTGGTTAATTGCTCTTAGATCACAGAATCAGAGGAGTGTTGGTTGGAAGGACACTCCAGTTCAGCCTCTATGTCAGTTCTGCACTGCCGCCTTGTCAGAGAGGTTTTCCTTGTGTCCACTGTGAACCTTTTCCAGCACAGTCAGTGGCTGCTGCCCTTTCTGATACTGTCTGATGCTGTTGAGAAGGGTTTGCCTGAGTTGTCACTCTCACTCCCTGTTCAGTTGCTGTTAAGGTTGCCCATTGATTTTACCCTTCACCAGCTGAAGTGCTCAGCTTCTGCAAGCTCTCTGGGTTTGCATGCTGCAGTCTGTTGACCAGCTAAACTACTGGCCTTTAGACCTTTGCCATTTTATTAGTGTCTTTTGTGAACTGAGAACCTAAAACTGGACATGGTATTCCAGGTGAATTCTTGCTAGAAACAGTACAGAGGAAAGGGTTTTTTTATTCACTCTTCTGTCTATGCTCCTTGTAATGCAGCCCAGTACACAGTTTGCTTTATTTGCAGTGAGAGCATATTGCTAGCTCATATTTAACCTGGCATTCAGCATATTCACAGAGCCTTTCCAGCAGGTCTGAGATTATCTTGCACTGGTGCAGAACTTGTACTTTTCCTTGTTGATCTTCGTGAAGTTTCTGTTGGCATAGACCTGAAATTTTTCAAGGTCTCATTGGACTAAAGCTCTGCTGTTTGTCATGTCCGCTCTCACTCTCTGTTTAGTGTTGCCCTCGAATTTGCTGAGCACGTTTTCTGTCACATCATTCATGTTACTGTTGAAGATATTGAATGGTACTGGCCCCAGCATCAGCCCCTGGGGTAACCTGCTACGCACTAGACAACAAGATATTGATCATTGCCTTTTGAGTGTGGTGATTCTGCTAATTTTTGACATGCTTAGTGCCTAGCAGTCTGTTCTTCCAGCCAGTACTTGCTCAGCTTCCAAATGCAAATCCTGTAAGAGATGGTGTCAGAAACCCTGCTATAATCAACATATTACATCCACTGCTTTGCCCTCATCTGCATAGCCAATCATTTCATCATAAAAAGCACCTTTTGCCTTCATTAAAAATGTCTGTAACTGTCACCCATATTTTGTCATCAGAGATCTCCCCCAATCACTGATTTTTTTAGTTATCTAGACTTGTCACAGTGTTGTGATGGCCTCACGAGGAAGCTTGCCTTGCCACTCTGGAAAACCTCCATATGGCTCCTTGGGTTTGAACACCTTTAGCTTCTTTTAGTGTCTATAACTCTTTTTCCTCACATTGTTTGCTGTTTTTCTTTCTGACTGTACCAGTGCATGTAGTGGTTTTGGAGCAGTCTTTGTGAAGACTTAGGCAAAAGAGGTTTTGAGTACTTCGGTCTTTTCTGTACCACTTCTAGGCTGTCTTCTGTATTCATCAATGCACCTAGATTTCCTCTGAGCTTTCTTTTACTCCTGTCATTTTTTGTGGAATCATTTATTACTGCCATTTATGTCCCTAGCTAGTTTTTAACTCCAGCATTGGCCTTTTTGTGCCTAAATGTCTAGGCAATTCTTTTATATGCCTCCTTTGTTCCTTCTTATTGTTGCTACTTCTTGTATGCTCTCTCTTCGCATTTTAGTCTGTTAAGCAGCTCTGTGTTTTTGACAAAGTTCCCAGTCTTTCTGTGTGATATTTTGTTACTTAGCTCTCTTAGAAAGTTTTTGCCAAAATTCAGACCACCCTGAAGGGCACTTTCTCCCTTTGACAACCTCTCAAGGACTTCTACATAGCAATTCCCTAAATAAGCCAGAGCCTTAGCTGTGAAAGTCCAGAATGCTTAATCTGCTCTTTACCTTTGCAGCCTTTCTTTGGATTCTGAACTCCACCATCTTGTGGTCACTGCAGATCTCTGTCAACTGCAGCTGCAATGCCACCAGTTCTTTCCCACTTCTGAACAGCCAGTCAACAACCAACTGTTACCTCTGTTTTATCTCTCTGGCACTCTACTCATGAAATTGTCACTAGTGCAGCTACCTGACTTGCTTTCACAATTTGGTGTTACCCTCCCAGCACATGTCTGGGAACTGAAATCTCCCAGGGGCCAGGACTTGCAGTCTGGAGACTTCTGCCAGCTGGTTGTAGAAAGCCTCATCCACTTACTTCCTCCGCACCGTCTCCAGTGTTTTCCCTCTGATCTTGGCTCAGAGACTGTCAGCAGAAGTGACTTCAGTTTCATTCACACTTGGAGCTCTGTGTTCTCAAAGAATTTGTTTAGTAGAGTGCAGCTCCCCATCCTGTTATTCTGTGTAAATCCTTCCTACCTACCCTCTTCCCATTGATGACACTGCTCACGTTGTGTGTGCTGTGCCAGGTCATTCATCATGTGATGTGATTCTTGTCACATCATAGGTTTGTGGCTGCTCTTGGACACTCGAGTCTTCTTTGTGAACCAAACTCTGCCTTACTGTGCAGACACTCGAGGAAAACATCTGCCAGATTTTTCTTTTAAGTGGTAACTAGCACTGATCCCAGTCCAGTGACCTGAGGTGTCCATGCTGTTCATTTTCAGTGGTGTTGAGGCCTCTGTTTCCTAGGTGAAGAGCTGCAGAGCATTTAGCTTCTTGTCTGTGCAGTCTCTTTGAAGATCCTGTTATCTCCTGCTCCTGCTCCCTGATGTGATGTAGTGGAGTGACTTCTTCCCGCAGCTCCTTCCCTTGTGCTGCAGTGACTGGATCTGCCAGAGCACAACTCTCAAAGGTGAGGCTGCTGCCACTGCTGTGATCCCTGTGTATGAGCACCAGGCTTGCTCCACAGCCTGAGACCACTCTCAGGAGTTCAGTCTGCAGAGGTTGCTGAAGTACCGGAGGCGTTAGCGATGTCTGGGTCAGGGCGTTGTGTCCTGGAAGTGTTTTCAACTGCTGAGGATTTTTTTATGTGAGTGGCACTTCTGGGCTCTCTTTGTGCCTCCTGCACATCGTGTTAATTGTGTTGTACCTGCTTACACATCCTGGTCGTGACGCTCCAAGCTCCTGGTGGGCATGACTGTGCTCTGCCCCTCAGTGAGATCCATTGTTTGGCAGGGAACCTCTCGTGTTGAGGGTTCTTGATTGCCATTCACAAACCTTGTGAATACAGAGACCAGGTCGGACTGCTCTCTCCTTTGCTGGAGTCCAAAAGAGAGGAAATGACAGCAGAGAGAAAAACAGCTGAGCGACAACTTCAACTTGAAAGTTGCATTTAATCTAGTGCTGTGAAAAACTGAAATGCATTTCTATTCCTTTGTAACTTGCTGACCATGGGATTATGTGAGACTTGACCTTGTCTGCATTAACCTTTTTTTTGTTTTATTGTAAGGTTATTACCAATGGAGGATCTGAATCTAAGAAAATTATGCAATTAAACGTTGTATATTGTATGAATTTCTGTGAAGTTACTGGAAATAGTTGGTTTGTGGTACAGAGGGTTGTTTGTAGAAGTCAATTTAATGGGCATAAAAATACACTGTGAGCTGAAAAAAACCACAAATATTCTTACTCTTACTCTTCACCAACTCTTTCCATAATCAAGTTGGATTTATTTGATCTTCAACAAATTTCAAAACCTGTGTATTTGAGTTTTTTGTGCTGTTTTCTTTCCTTGCAGTAGAGCTGCTGCATTCATTTAAACAAATTATTTCTTTCATATGATTTCTTTATAATAGTGCAATACAATGTCATGCTCTAAAGTAAAATCACATTATTTATTGCTTCTTCCTTTCCAGTATAACTCTAGTTTTCAGAATTAATTTTAGTTACATTACTGCTGAAACATGGCTGTGTTTTATGAGTATGTGAGGATGTATTGCTTACAGTATTTAATTGACTTTTTTATTTTGTCATAGTGGTAGCAACAGTAGTCAAGGAGCCCTAATAATATAGAGGGAATGTTTTGTCCCAGTGAGTAATGTGAGGAAATACTGTCTCAGTTCTTTTCCTAGCAGAGGTACTTACGTTGTAACATACACATCTGTAGTGGGTTGACTTTTTTGAGGCAGTAAAGGCCATACACCTTATGGGTAGACAGTCTTACAATTGTTTAAACCTATTAAGCCTCTTAGGTGTACATTTATAGATTAATAGGGCAATAATTACAAATGTGGAGGAGGTCATGGTGAACTTTAACCTGACCTTCTGTATAAAAAAGAGCACAGTATTTCCATAAATTAATTCTTGCTTGAATCAGATCATGCTCTTTAAAGAAAACATTGATTAAAAATGTCATTTGACTGAGGATGCTCAGCAAAATTTCATAAATTGTTCCAATGTTTCATAACTCTCACCAATAAAAAAAGTGCATACTTTGAATCACTTTGTTGTGTTTCAACTTCCAACCATTGCATTGGTACAGTTTTCTTCATAAAGATAAAAAGCATGGTACTATGTCTTTTCTGAGTTTCATGAAACTTTTAGATCATAATTAAATTGCCAGTTTGCCTGTTTTCTAAAAAAGACATTTTCAACCAGATGTAAACCAAGCAAAGTGAATTTTTGTCAGCAGAAGGCATTTTTTCCAATCATTTACTAATTTTTGTTTCTTCTCCTTAAATTGTCATGAATTACTTAAGGTCTTCCTTAAGTTTTGGGTATTAAAAATAGATGCTGGATTTTACAAGTGATAGTGTCAACTGCAGTCTTGTTCCCTCTTGATATTTTCCTGTTTGTGTATCAAGGGATAATGAACATTTCGGGTTAAAATGTTGGACTGGGAGCTCTGTATTTAAGTGCACTCCTAAGAATGTTTCAAGTCATTGACATAGTGTTTGATTCTGTTTTTAATTTTATGAATTGCCCTGCATTTTCTTTGACTATTTAATTCCAAGACTGTATATTTTACATTAAACTCAAACAACAGTGAACGTCACTTCTATGTGGAATTAGTACTTCAACTTGACATACTGAACACGAGAAAAAGTTGCACTGAATGGTTTTGCTGAGACATTTGGAGAAGAAAGTGGCCAGTGAGCATAGGAAATCGAGCTTTTGATAGGTTTCTAGTCCCACCCTCATTGTTTTATTGTCTTTAGATGTAGTAGAAATACTTCAGCTTTAGTTGCCTTGGTATGGTTAAAACGAATAGGTGATTTTTGAGGGAAAGGGTTCCTTTGCCTAAGTTCATTTAAGATGGGACACTGTGCTTAGGGGCTCTTACCAATGTATATTAATAACTGGTGGGAAGGAGTAAAAGAGATGGAGACAGGCTTTTCTTACTCATGCCTTGTGGATGGAGAAGAAGCAACAGGCACAAGCTGAAATGTAGGAAGTTCCATTTCAACATAAGAAGAAAGCTTTTCTTCTCTGAGGTTAGTTGAGCAGTACAACAGGGAAGTTGTAGCTTCTCCGTCCTTGAAGGCAGTCAAAACCTGATAGGACATGGTCCTGAGAAACCTGCCTCAGCTGACCTGGCTCTGAGCCAGGGAGTTGGACTAGTTTATCTCCAGAGGTCCCTTCCGACTTCAGCTGGTGCTGCGACTCTGCACATCTTCTTTAGCTGTAGCTGTGGTGGTAGCAGCAGTGTCTGTCTTTTCTAGGGTACTCCAGCAGTTATAGAATACCCTCAGGATCTTGACAGTCCTCCTCTGTTGGGAGGCTGAAATGGCATACTATGCAGATATATCAAAATAACCCACCAAAGCTTACCTGGGATGATGGTACTTCTTTAAGTGACTGAAGAAGGCTGGAGCCAGACCCTTAATTCTGCTCCCATTCTGGCCATGCCACTTTTGCATTTCTGCTTATGTAACAGTCTGACCCATTGCAGAGGGGGACATGATTTCTGTCTCAGGCTATTCCAAGTGGTTAGAATATACTTATGAAATGTATTTCAATTTTCCCCAGGCTGAGTGGAGGTATGTAATTTTTTTCTAAAGTTTCTAGAGAATGTACTGAAATTTTACAACAGAGATCACTTGCTCTTCCTTCAGAGACACCCTTCTTGACATTAAATTTATGCTGAACATAAACAGCTATTTTATGGGAACTGCTTTACTCTTCCTATTCTTTCCCTTGCATGCTGAGGTAGCACTTGCTTTTCACAGGGTATAGACAGATTGGATTCCAATTGGAATGACTGCATGAAGGAAAGTATAACTTTTCTTCTTACATGGAGGTAAATTTCACAAGACATTTTTAAATTATATGATTTTAGGTATCATATACCCCGTTAGGACTTGTTTATTTGATTTCTAATGTTGCATTTAATTGGACATCTTTTGAAGCTGAATAGCTTCCAAACACAATGAACATTCAGAAGCAGAAATAACCATTTAAATTGTTTCATTCCTATACTTGTTTTAGAGAATTTAGCTCTTCATGATAATCTTTTTTACCATCCTTAGAACACTGAAGAGAAATTATTGGGGTTGCACTAGAGGCCTGTGGTCTCATACTTTCTTTTGTCTCATCCTCAGCATCTTGGAGAAGGTGGCTAGGCTGTATATGCTGCCACATGGGCACATGGAAAAGTGTGGAAGCTAAAAGACTGAGATGTTACCTATGCATGTTCATGGCCTGATACAAAGGCTTCCTAGTGGAATTTGATCCCTGTGGGCATGGGATCACCCAGTAATTCAAATAATTCAACAGTTAGTGAATCTGTATTGTCATCAAAGTTTAAATTATGCTGACGTGTAATGGTACAACGAAGTGTACTGGATATCACCAAGCTGTGATCGTTGACTGAAACCATCAGTACTTTCTTGCCAAGGGTGAAAGGTAAAGTGGAGAACTGCTGCATGGGACAGCCCAGTCACATGAGAGCTGTGAATCAGTATGGCATGGAAATCTCCATGGCTTTGTAGCCTCTTTGTACTGTGCAGCTTTAGGGAAAAAAATCTGGTACCTTATGCTTATTTTTTACCTAAATATATATGCAGTGTTAGGTTGAGAAGTTTTAAACAGATTTTCCCAGATATTTTGACAGTTTGCCAAATTGTGCAAAGCACAAAATTTTGCATAGAATAGAATTGCAAACTGCAAATCACAGAATCACAGAATGGTTTGGGTTGGGTGGGACCTTAAAGCTTATCCAGTTCCAACCCCCTGCCACGGGCAGGGACACCTTCCACTAGAGCAGGTTGCTCCAAGCCCTGTCCAAGCTGGCCTTGAACACTTGTCTAATATATTTTTTCAGTAGAATGTAGGGATAAAATGAAAAACATTAGATACTTTTTCCTATAATGATTAAAAAAAAAAATCATGGGCAAACATAAATCTTTTTTTTCAGACATGAATTTAATGTCACTATATTGTAGGTCTAAAATAGAAATTCTTGAGTGAGACTGCCTCAGAACAAAGCCCACAAAAGAAATACAGTCTCTCTTAAGGTTTAGGTTTAATGTCTTAAAGTTTTCCACCACTTTATTTACCTGATACAGTGCTTTACATCAAGAATTAACCCATTTTTACTGAAGTTTATAAGGAATGTGGGCCAAAAAATGAGGATCTGACTTCCACTGTTGTATGTGGTCTAGCATTTCTCAAATTTCAGTTCACCTTTCCAGTTCAAAAGAGTTAATTACTTATTTCTTCATTCTAAAAGACAGCCTTTGCCTCAGATACAGTCAAGCCATCGATTTCCATAAATTATTGATTTTCATTACAGTTTCACTGCATATGGTATCATAGGAGGGTCTGAGTTGAAAGGGACCTTGAAGCTCATCTAGTTCCAACCCCCATACCACAGGCAGGGACAGTTTCAACCAGAGCAGGTTGCTCCAAGCCCTGTGCAACCTGGCCTTGAACACTGCCAGGGATGGGGCAGCCACAGCTTCTGTGGGCAACCTGTGCCAGGGCCTCACCACCCCCACAGGGAAGAACTTGTTCCTAAGATCACATCTAAATCAGCCCTGTAGCAGGTTAAAGCCATTCCCCCTTGTCCCATTCCTACAGGCCCTTGTCAAAAGCCCCTCTCCAGATTTCTTAGAATCATATGCTGAGATTCAACTCAGATAGAATGTAAAGCAGAGTATGTTTCTTCGCGGAAGCACCTCACCCCCAGTAACATTATTATCTGAAAGACAACTCCCGAAATTTGTGGTTACAACATCTTTACATATAGGTGTGAGATTAATTTGCTTGGTAATCTTGTCTGTAATACCTTGGCTTTTTCTCTTTCTCCTTTTTTCTTTTTTTGCACCTTGTCAAGTATTTATATCTAAATACTAAACAGCTTGTTTTCAAGCCAAGTGTACAACTGTAAATATTGTACTGTCATTGGAAAAATGGGAATTACTTTTTAACCACCCATTACATTTACATTTTGGAAGATCTTGCAAGGAGAAGCAAAGGTAAAGTCAATCTAAGGGGATTTTTTTGTCATTTGCATGTGCTTTTTAGCTCTTGGCAGCTGGAAAACAGCAACAAAAAGGAAGTTAGCATGCACACACTGTGCGTGATAGATTAAAAGCATACAGGAAACATGTTAACATAGCTGCACATTCATCTGTCAGAGGGTGCTCCCAAGGTAACATCACCCCGACTTAAAACTCCTGCACTTCCTTATCACCTCTGGCTACATTGCAGTAGAAGGGACTTCGTCATTCATCACTAAGCTCTCTCCAAAAAAACCCAGAAAATCTCTTGTTGGAATCCCTGGAGTTCCTGGCGGGCTACTTA
Source organism: Nestor notabilis (assembly GCF_000696875.1). Lineage (NCBI taxonomy): Eukaryota > Metazoa > Chordata > Aves > Psittaciformes > Psittacidae > Nestor > Nestor notabilis. The sequence continues at coordinate 54,853 of NW_009920520.1, read as the reverse complement.
GCATGCCGCTCACAGTCGGATGTGTGCGCTGGCATGAAGTAGCGCTGCACAAAGCAGTACCCCCAGGACCACGGCGGGGAGGGTGCGGAGGATACTCTCCCCGGGGTTTCTCCTGGCAACAGTGCGGGTTGCTGGGAAACAGAATTACTGAAACGGGGAGAAACTTTACCCAACTGGCAGCCTCTTGAATGCAAATAAGGCTTGAAGGAGACTCCTCTTGCTGATACTGTAATTTCCCTCTCTGAAAGGAAAAATGAATCCAGAGGTTCTTTATTCAGAGGATTATGTGTGGATGCTTCTCTAAGGAATCATTCAAAGTTGTGTAGTAAAAGAGGATAATTATTTCTAGTAAAAGGTAGTGGTGTGGTACGCTGGATTCAATAGCTTCTTGTTGCTGCTGTTATGAAAAGGGATATAATGTCTGAATTTGCCAAATTTGTGTTGTTAAATAAACCTGTCAGGAGAATTAAACACAAGGGTTATAGTTACACAGGTTATTTTTTCGCTAGGGAATATTTTATATTATTTTGCTTAAGTCCTGGAATACATTTGACTTCTTTGACTAATTGTGTCCATTTATCCTGAGTGCGATTATGGCATTAATGACATTGGCTTGACATTTAGGTAATGTGGTTTTGACTCAGAAATTAAAAAGGTTGAGAGAAGCATCTCACTCCCACTTGGTGTCCATGCTACTACTTGAAAGCCTTTGTGCTTGGATGCTAAAATTAGTGGCGCCAGCTATGTCTTCAGTTGTGTCTGTGTAACTTGAAAGAACAAGTGTTTTTCTTTTTCAACTTGGCATTTGGCTGACTTCATCATAACCACACAAGCACAAAGCACGTATGGGGAAGATTAAGTTGTTTTTAAATGATGGGCTGTTGCAGCTATTTACGTACAAGTAGGCATTGTGGAAATACTGGGTAGTGCATCGGGTCGTGCCCTGCATCACGCATCTGCCTCTGTAACGCTCATTTCGTGAATGTATCTCACAGGTAGAGACATGGGATTGTGTTGCCCATTGCTCCTTCTCTTTCCACGCCAGACAGGAGAATATGGGGAAGAACCCCTTGTTCTGACTTTATATTGTTCCAGGTGCAAAGCTGGGACAGAGCACTGGAAGGCAGTGCATGTGTTGTTGAATTGCTGCTACAAGTGCTGCTACAGCAATATAGTTATGCTTCTATGGGTAAACCAGGCACTTGCATGTTTAATTCATCACATGGTGAATGTCAAAAGACATATAAACCAGGTGAATAGCACCCCCCAAATGTCTCTTTCTTCCACTGGCTGCCAGGGGAGTGTCCAGTGACCAACTGACTTGTATTTCAATTATGTAACTGATGCTGGTTTAATCATCAACACGCCTGTCCCAGTCTTCTTTTGGTCAGTGTTGAAGTGGTCGGGCAGTTGCCTAAACCAGCAAAACCAGGATTCAGCAGCATCTTTAGGTCATTCAGAACCTTCAGGAAGTACAATAGTAAAACTCCTCATACTTCAGTTGATTTGAATGAAGTTAAGTGCAAAATAGACCTTACACGAGGTTACCACAAGGCAGATTTAAGGTTGGTCGAATGCTTTAGCTGTTAACCTCTGTGTCTTAGTCCTTTTGTGTTTCTTTGATGTGTAGTATTTACTTTGTACTTTTTTTTGGGTTAAAAAGCTTCTGTGGTTTAATTAACATCTTCCTGTCAAATTTATACCTTCAAATTAAAGCGGTGTACATTGCCTTAACTTCAGTTCTATGTAATTTTTATTAAACTTTTACATTGCAACCATTGAATTATTTGGCTTATAATTTGTTGTGTGATAGGTATGGCTTTATCTTCACATGCTATTATTTTATTTATTATGTGTAGAATTTCAGTGGAATGGATATATTTGTATATTGCTCTTATTTTGTTATAGCAAATTTTTACGATACGTATGAAGATTTCATTTCAATTTCTAGTACAATTAAAATAATACACATAAATAAGTCCTTAGTTCAAACGAGATAAAAACCTGCAATGTTTATTGCAGTTTCTTTTATATTGCTCATAGTTTGTTCCTGTTGCAGATACGCAGAACTGGAGTTGGTGGTATTTCATCCACCTGAGTTAAGAGATTATTTTGGTCTCAGTTTTGAAGGCAGGATTGTATTTTCTCTTGAGTAATCTGTATTTTTACTGTAGTTCGGTCTTGATTTTTCAAGAATTTGACTCTCCAGGAGCCTCCAAAGATGTTTTGAGGACTGCCCAAATGTCAGGGAATACTGAGAAGGAGAACTCTGACGGGAATCAATTTTTATGGTACCTCAATGTGAGACAGAAAGCTTTCATCTTGGGGATGTACACTCTGTTTAGGGGCAGAAGGAGGATGTACCCTCTGTTTGGGGATAGAGGTTTGGTGCTTGAGACACTGGCTGGTAACTTCTGGTAGGAACCCAGTGAGAAAGTAGATGTGTCGTGCAAGGGATGCTTGTTCTAATTAGACAATGGATGTGCTTGTAGAAAGCCTGAAGATTTGTAGTGAAAACATGCCACATCCTGGACTAGTGCTCTGGAATCAGAGAACACTCCGCTACCGTTGTGGGATGTTAGATATTTTCCACAAACGGTAGCCAGCTCAGGCCTTTAGGTAGGAGAAACATTCCAGTATTGCACCCTTGCTCTCAAAAGGAGAGCACAGATTGGTTGTTGTTAATGGCAGTGCTGGCCTGTCTTGCTTTCATTAAGTCATTATCTGGATGATGTTCATGTTTCTCTGGAGGTCTTCCCGATTCTGACATTCCTTCCTTGTTCCTGACATCTTCTACTATTTACAGGCTCACATCCTAGGATCATAGGATAATCCGGGTTGGAAGGGACTTTGGGAGATCATTTTTTATGAAATCAGCGGATTGACAGCTGATCTACTGGTGTTACTGGGTTTTAATGGTCTATAATCATCTGCTACTTTTACATGTTGAGCTTACATTTAAAAGAAAGGAGAAAACACTAAAGTCATGGAATCAGTGAATGATTTCCTGATATGTTTTAGCAAACCTCAATAAATTTTTTTCTGAGATTATCAGAAGCAAAGTAACTGCACCACAGATAACCTTAGCATACATAGGCTTCATGGGGGCTATTTATATTGTTGGCTTTCTTTTGTTTATGTTCTTCCTTAAGGATTTTCCTTCTTCCCTAAATAGGGATGTATGAATCTACTTTTACACTTACTGAAGTTGATTTGCCATGGGGAGCAGAAAAGAAATTTCATCTTAAAGAGGTTGCACTCAGACAACTTCTAATAAACTGCTCACAAAGTCATAATGCCTTATTTTAGTAGCATCTTGAGTGACAATTTTCAAAATTACTATTCAGAAAGGGAAAAAGAAAGAGAAGAATTAGCAGGCAAACCAAATGTAGAGGGTCCATTCTTAAGCAGAATGTACTACTATGTGTTTATATGAAGAAAAGAAATACCAGATGATCCAGAGAATGTTTACAGTTGATTCTTAAGATACTGATTTCAGAACTTAGCTAATGATCCTTTTTTTTTTTGAGTGATTTTAGATCGTTCTGACCCTCCTTCGGTTTTTACCATTTCTCCCATCAGTCATAGAGTTAGTGATTTTGGTATAATTGCTCTGGAGCACAGCTGCAACTTCTGAAATTAAGCAGTAGGACCAATAGAATATCTTTTTGCCATGTTCACTTCTTCAGAAGTGGAGTGTTATGCTTCCAAAAAGTGTCCTCTGATCTTGTTGGCAGGTGGACAAGATTCTTGTTTAAAACATTGCATTAAGCAGTGCAGGGATTTGTGGTAGGACTTTATACCTTGTATCTTACAGTTGAGTGAATTAATACATTTTTCTTACCAAGTTGCTGAAATTTCTTGCGATTTGATTTAATTTGTTCCCTTGTGTCATTCTTAGTCATCAAATTGCTTTTCAAACTACCTGAAATGTTCTCTTTTACTGGAGCAGGATGCCATCCCACTCAGGACAAGCTGGATTCAGACTCTGACGCTGGGAACCAAGAATGGGCATTGCAGGCTGTTTCTGTGGCAGTACACTGAACTGTATCAGGGCCCTGGTTCTGCAGATGTAGATCTAGAACTCACATATCCCTGTTAATCTGTTAAGACAGATCCTGGATCTGCCTTTGCTCTGGTCAACCAGTACATTCCTCTGAAATTTCTAGACATGGTTCAGGAGCTAGCATGGATAAGGAACTCTTCCCAGTTGACAGTTTGATGCAGCCTCTTTCAGAGTGTACAAGTCTGGTGTGGCTGTGCTTGGGCTGTTGACACAGGTCCAGAGGATGGGACCTGCGGTCATGAAGTACTCATCAGCAGGCCCTGGGTGTCCCTCCAGTGTTTGGTGGTGCAGAAGTGCAGACTTTCAGACTTGCCCTCTTGCATTTAAATGACCAAATTTCCCCTTAAGTCCTCATTAAGAAGTCATCCGTGCATTGAGCATTTCACACACCAGTTAAGACTTAGTGTTTGATTTAATTTACAACAATTAAAAGCAAGCTTTTTGAAAGAGAGAGAAAAGAAGATCATAAAATATGTGTCCTTGATGTGTGGATATCTGTGCACAGACATTCCTGGGTGCTCCTGTTGTAAAAATATTGTTAAGTACAATGGAAGTGGAAAATGAATAAAAAATTGTGCTCTCTGGACTGGTGACTGGATGCAGATGAGGAATTCTGTGGTATTAATCTCTGTAGAACCATTTAAAATGTTTAATTTGTGAAAATGTAATTAGTGAAGAGAATATTGAACACACAATAAAGTGCCTTGTACCTGAATTTTACAATAAAGCCCTTGTTTAGTGCAAAACAAAGAACACATTTCCTCACACGAGCCAACAATTATGAGAGGGTAGCCCGACCAGATTTTGGATCAATGCTCTTGCTTAGTTATTTGACTTTTTCAGAACCTTCTTTTTCATAATCAGTGAAGATATTGAGAGTTTCTATCCACTTCAAGTCTATTTTCACTCTATCCAAGTTAACTGGAAGTGGATTCCATTATGAGTAACTACTTCTACCTAAAGTGCTATGCATATATTTTTCATGTTGCACATTGTAATTGCTTTTCTAAATGACAGTCACAAATGCCTGTGAAGCTGGGTTCCTAACATTTTGATTTTTTTAAGTATCTGTTTTTCTCCTGAGATCTAGAAGGAAATTATAAGCAGTTAGGGGTACAAATCATGTTTAAACTTCCATGTGGCACTTTTATATAATGTATGTATCTAAAGTGTTCCGGTTGGTACTGGATGTAGAGAATGAGCAAACATTTTAATCTATCAATGTAAATCCCATCTGATATGCTCAGAAAACCAGCTGGTGCTCAAAAAACTGAAGAAGAATACATTTAGTGAAGACTGACCCATGTATTTTGCAATTTCAAATTGGGGCGTAATGCAGCAGATGATGAGTAGTTGAAGTATATTCCCACAGTGGAATATTTAGGAAGTTGTTGACAGCTTCCCATAGAGTTTGGACTTGCAATTTGTTTGCCTTGCAAAGCTGGAGGACGCCACTCAATAGCATGATGGTGTGCCAGCCCTAAGCCCACTGCACTGCGGCATAGTCCAGGCATGCAAATTTGCTGCTTTGATTTTCAGCTGGATTCAGCTGGAAAAATCTGTTCCTGGTACTAGTCCTTTTCCACAGCATCACTTGACTACTGCAGCATCCCACAAAAAGGCCACAGTAATGCATACATTATGTTGTCAGGATGATAAATGATGGCGGTGAGTGGTCAGCCGCCAAGCAAAAGACAGTCTGTCCTGGAGCAAAGTTAATTGAGTACATGCACAGCTACACAAAATGAGCTGTCGTAGGGGGTCCCTGATAGGGGCATCCCATTGGTCTATTGACCGATAGCCTGGAAGTCTGGGGGTCCTGAGGTGCACATGGGAGGTCACGCAGACAGGGACAGCTTCAACCAGAGTAGGTTGCTCCAAGCCCTGTGCAACCTGGCCTTGAACACTGCCAGGGATGGGGCAGCCACAGCTTCTGTGGGCAACCTGTGCCAGGGCCTCACCACCCCCATAGGGAAGAACTTCTTCCTAAGATCTCATCTAAATCAGCCCTGTAGCAGGTTAAAGCCATTCCCCCTTGTCCCATTCCTACAGACTCTTGTCAAAAGCCTCGCTCCAGCTTTATTGTTGGCTGCTTCAGGCACTGGAAGCTGCTCAAAGGTTTCTGCGGAGCCTTCTCTTCTCCAGGCTGAACAAGCCCAGCGCTCTCAGCCTGTCTCCATAGCAGAGGTGCTCCAACCCTTGGAGCATCTTTGTGGCTTCCTCTTGACTCATTTCAACAGCTCCATGTCCTTCTTATGCTGGGGGCCCCGAAGATGGATGTTGTCCTTGCAGATCTAGTCTTTCATTCATGTCCAGAATATTAATACATTTATAGGCCTTTATTCTTGTTTTCTCATATATTTTTTACATTTTTGTGGTTGAATCCTGGAATTAACACTAGCTGTTACTGCCTTCTTTTGCTGCTTCTGTGTGGCTTCAATATTCCTCCCCTCTCCTTTTCCCCTTATTTCTCTCGGTATTCTTTCTCCTTTTATATTGGTCTCTTATGTCATAGCTACATTCACTCACTTACGGGTTCTTAGAGCTTCACCAGTGTTTGACTGTTTAATAAGAAATGAAAATTGGAAAAGTGGAGGGTCATTAGGCAATTGATTGTCATCATAAGATTTTCCATAAGAACAGCCCAGGTAAAAGTAGCCTTTTTTCTGTCACATAATGTACTTTCACCCTTTAATAATATATCAACAGAGCATCTGGCTCCAAAATTAGACTCCTAAAACACCTCTGGCTTCTTCTTGGAGGAATTGGCTTCACTTATCTCTAATGGCAATGCCAAGAAATGATAATAGCAGGAAGGTTAATAAGAGTTATCCCTGACATGACAAACATGCCACTTCAAGAATGTTTTTATTCTTAAAAATAAAGTGTTTTGGGGAATATCATGCACATGCTGCTTTTGAGCAATATTCTCCTATCAGGTGGTCAGGATGAAGTGTTACGCAGTTTTCACTGATCTGTAACTCTTACATATTCTGTCAAGGAAGATAAAAAGGGAAATGAGAGATATACTTGACATTAAAGTTTTAAAAGTAACTACTTGGGGTTAAGGTGTCTTGGATGAGTTTTCAAATGGGTAGAGGTCTTTTCATGTGTACAAATACTTATTAACATTTGTAGCTTGTGTTATCTGTAGTCAGACATGCATTTACTGTTTTTCAAGAGAAAACTATAGGATCATAGAAAGATTTGGGTTGAAAGGGACCTTAACTACCATCTACTTCCGTCCCCCTGCAATGGGCAGGGTAGGTCTGAAAGTGGTTTTGCATTTTGTACATCATTCTCTCATGTTAATTTTTCTCATAAAACTTGCCTGGTAGATTTGTCTTCCCTGCAAGTGAAGAAAATAAGCTTTGGTTATGTGGAAGGAGAGCCAAGGTGACTTCTGTATTAGATTCCAAATATAACAGCTTAAATGAATGAGTTGCTTCTTCTATTCCTAAGTTTTCCACATGTAAGGTAGAAGTCATGCTCATTTGAAAGGTATACTAGGACAGGTATCCATGTGTACTACTTTTGCAAGACACAGGTGCATTTGAGTTAGATGGAGAAATATATGAATAAAGGCGTTTTGAGAAAAGGCAGAATAAGAAGTCATCAGGAGGCTATTGCAGGGAGAATTCTAAATGCAGAAATTGTAGGGGCATTAAGGTGAAATATTTAAAAGATGGAAAAAGAATTGGAATTGGGTGATGACCAATTCACAGATAAATATTATTTTTTTTCCCTAATTCATAACAGAAAGGTCAAGGTGATATCTAAGATATTCCAAAAGAAAAAACTTGTAAATTTTTCTGTGAGCATGTGGTTGTAGATAGGGTTGAATGACAGACATACATGTTGTTCTGTAATGGTAAACCTGTCAACAACAAAGATGGTCAGATTTGGACTAGAGATGGATAGGAGAATACTTGGAGAGCAAGATGTCTTAATGCAAGAAGGAAAGAGGAAATGACTGACATCAGAACAGTGGGAGACCCAGACGAAAAGGAGAAAAACAAGTTGAAGAAGCTAGTGGGGAAGGTGAAAAACAGAGAGAGAAAAGTTCTGAAATACAATGTGTGGAGAAAATTTTGTATTTTCTTCCTATTTGGAGGCTATTGGATTAAGTGGGACACTAGATTAATCTGGGCTGGAAATTTATTTATGGGATGAAGGAGAAATCATTTGCATTTTGGCAGCTCAAACTGGAGGAAGATGCATCTTGGGAGGTGTCACTGAGGGTGGTGTAAGCAATTTCAGTGGAGTGGAGCAGAACTGCAATTAGAGAGTATTTAAGAGAAGAGAGGGAATTAGGAGAGCTACAGCAAAGTACACATTTGAAAAAAATATTTAAGACAGGAAAGGTGTAGTCGTTTCTGGAATGAGATCCATTGTATTTGGAGCAGGGTATATTGGAAGATAAAATAAGGCTCTTCATACTATTAGCAAGGCTTTTCAGTAAAGCATTTGGCTACTGGGGAATGTATTTGTTTTTCCTGCTGTACTTTCAGTAAGAGTAATGAAGAAAGAGTTAAAATTGTTTATTTCTGTTGGAATTATCTATATATATACTAATATAGCTGAAATACTCTGTTGTTAATACATACAGTTTTTGAAGGAAAACTAATTAAAATATGAGTTTCTAATAGTTACTGCTGAAGTAGTATAGCCTTCCAAAGGTAATTCCCTGACAGTAATTTCTATGAGATCTTTTTGTTCCCATGTCGATGCCTGATGGTCTTTCAGTAAAGGCAAACTGACACATTAGAGTTTTCTGTCAAGTGCACAAAGGAAAGAAATAGAAAAATTACACGTGGTGTATTTTATCCCAAGTTGGCCTGTCATAATGATGCAAGGTGCTAATTGAAATGGTACGATGTGCAATATTTTGAGGTAAAAATGTGATTTTAAAGTTAATGATGTTTCTTTTGGAGTTGGGAGGCTGTTGGGGAAAACATTGATAGGACTTTTACAGTCATTGGGAACAAGACAAAGGGAGCCTTGGGAGAATGTCTAATTTATCCACCTGTCTGAAGGTCAGTTAATTAACCTATTTTTTAAAAAAGTCCCCAGTAGTTAAGATTACACAATCTCTCACAGAACATAGCAGTTGTTATTTTAGAACGTTTCTGCTTAAGGCTTGAGATAGATCTTTGTTGTTTCGGTTTAACTTGTTTGATTTCTTATTCTGCTCATGGTAGTTACATAGAACAATTTCTATTCTCCCATTAAGTACCATATTCTCAGTATTTGAAGGCTGCTGGCAATTTTCTTCTTGATTGAATAGGTGTAGCGTGGGATTTAGTGCGGGTTTCAGACCTGAAATTGAGATATCTACCTACAGCATATCTCAGCGTGCTCTGGGTGTGTGAGCTCCCGTTATGTTCCATGGAGGTGTAGACCTGGAGTGAAGCCTAGAAACCATGCTTTATAGGCTAAACAAATGGGTGGGGAGAGCAAGTGAAACAGAATTTCTTGATAAATTTATTAGGAAGAAACACAATTGTTCAGCCTGGAGAAGGCTTTGGGGAGACCATAGAGCAGCCTTCTGTACTTAAAGGAGCCGCCAAGCTGGAGCGAGGCTTTTTACAAGGGCATGTAGGGATAGGACAAGGGGGAATGGCTGTAAACTGACAGAGGGGAGATTTAGATGAGATCTTAGGAAGAAGTTCCTCCCTGTGGGGGTGCTGAGGCCCTGGCACAGGGTGCCCAGAGAAGCTGTGGCTGCCCCATCCCTGGCAGTGTTCAAGGCCAGGTTGGACGGGGTTTTGAGTAGCCTGGTCCTTGCCTATGGCAGCGGCTTGGAACTAGATGAGCTTTATGGTCCCTTCCAACCCAAACCATTCTGTGATTCTATGGTTAACAACTGAATTGCCGTACTTGGTGTATCACTGGTGTGTATCTGATGCAAAGATGGACAACAGGACAGAGACAAATTATATGGTTTACAAATGGCAAACAATCTCACCCAGCCCTCTTATCAGGCATTAGTCTGCTCTCCAAAGACCTTTGAGAAATGTGAATGTTAAAGAAACACTTTTAAAACTCTGGGGCTTTCTAAGCCTGAGAAACAAAGCATGCTCCTATGTTAGACTGAGAAAGAATATTTTTCCTCCTTTTTTAGCCAAGTGAACTATATCCCTGAATCAAACCTTAGGGAAGATTTTATCACTAAGTACCGAATAACAGCTTATTCCCAGAACATCTGGGACTCTATATAGAATCTCTCACCAAGAAAAGTAGTATCCATAGACATATAAAATGATACACTTAGGGAAGTTGTTTTGGTTTTTTTTTCCTGGATAATCAATTTTGCTCATTAATGTAAAGCATATGTTTTAAAAAGTTGGCATTTTGCCTTGGCAAATAGCTTGAAGATTAAAGAAAGTTTATTCCTGTAATTCTCCTGTGAATTCTTGTCATTTAGAATATCTTGAATGAAGTTCCAAATGTAATTTTCTATCCTTAAAGTCTTGCAACATACCAAAAATTTTTCCACCAAATTAGCTGTTAATGCTGAGCCATTTCTTGTATGAAAGCCACAACCAGAAGTTGTGCTTTTGAATTAACAGATGACATCATTGGCATCTACGGGTGTGTGGAGATTGCTGAGGATTTTTTGTGTATTAGCTGCAATCAGATTTAGTATGGATTTTCAGCTGATTTTTGGTAATGCTGGAATCGATAAGAACTAGTAGTTTTCAAGCTGGAGTTTAGAAAGTTAATATGTGCATGACTTTAGAATGTTATCTTAATTCAGATCTAGATGTCTCGTGCTCCTGGCATCTTCCCATGATTCTCGTGAGGAGAGAATGAAACATATTATTTTAAGGAGTATTTGCTGCTTATTAAAATTACACATACGCCCGCCTTCAAAAGAGTCTTGATTTACTGCAGGTTGTTCATGTGTCGCATGCGGACATTTTTAGAGAACAGATTTCTTATCACTGTGAACAGTGAATGGCTTCCAGTGCTCCACGATCAGTGAGCAAAATGTTATATCCATTGTAAAAGGTAGGAAACCATGAAATCTATAAGCCGATTTGGCAGAAGAAGCGGTTGTTGGTGCCAAGATTTGGTTACTGACCCACAGTTTCCTGTTTTTAAATATATTAATTGATTCGCAAAGAGCATCTTTTGGAAAACAAGAACTCAGACAGACTGGCACAGGCTGGAGCTCCGCCAAGACTGCTCGGGAAGGTTGCCATGCTGGGAGCGAGCGAGCGAGAGAGCGAGCGAGCGAGAGAGCGGAGGAAAGAAAAAAAGGCAAGACTTGGCACGGCTCAGTCAAATCAGCTTCTTTTGTCTGCTTTCTCGGCTTGAGCTTCAGGAAAGAAAACCGTCCTGGGGTACAGAAAAACTCAGAACTTTTTGGTTTTCAAACTTAGATAGCTTTTTAAGTCTCTTGGACTGTTTGAAAGTGGTGGTACATTAAATGACGTTCATTTGCCAGTGATAAGAGAATAAAAAGACTTCTTTAATGAAGCCTCCATAATGTCAGTTTATACATATGGGAAATACGATATTTGATTTTTTTTTTTTTTTTTTTGGTATGCTGATTAAACTGTAAGAGAGCCGAGTAACTTGGAAGATTACAGAGGGAATACCTAAATAAAAGGGATCATTTTCATTTTTTGCATCAAAAAAAAGTTTTCATCGACATGAACATGCTTTAAAACCAAATCTGACCTCCTTCGGAATATGTTCAGAATGGGAATTTCAGCGTTTCTCTCATATATGCTGCAGATGCGAACTTTTAATGGAACCTCCTTAAAGATTTCGTCTGAGCCAGCAGTGAAGTGAGAGTAGAGAGAAAGTTGTGACATCTTAATGCAAAAGTAAGTATGTTCTTAAAGCCACAATATTTATTTGTGCTGCTTCACGCTGTCCTAGCTCCATGTCCCAGCTATTAGTGACAACACTGAAGACCAGCAGGGCAAGCCGAAGACACCCAGTCTACGCCTGAAGGGCACAAAAAAGGAATGAGAGCATGGTTGCTTTGCTACTGCTCTAAAACATTTCTTCCAGTACATCTTACTAGAGGGTGTGAAATTGCTGAATTTTCTACTTTTAGAGGAAATAAAAGATAGAAAAATACTGACTTCTGTGAAGTGAAGAATGTTTGAAGATGACAGAGCTGGATTTGAACTGATGACACTGGATATAGAAACTTCAATTTGTAGTTACAGTACCTGTTTGCTGTAAATTGTGAAAAAATCTGCTCTTTTCTCATACGTGGATTAAAACAAAATATGTGACGACTGAAGCGTGGATGTCTTATGATTTCAATAAAATTAAGGACCTAAAAATCCATTGTTTGTTTTCTCCAAGAGTGCCTGGATTTTCAGTGAGACAGGTACCTTATTTCTGATTTCATAGGAACAAATACTAGCATACTGCCTATTAGGCCTGGATGTGGTTGGATTATACTGCTATGACAATCAGCATCATTATTTCAGAGAGTAACTGTAAAGCATAGATTTTTATGGATCATCTTCACTTATAGTAAGTATTATACTATCCTTAAAGAATAGATTGTTCAGCCTGTAAGATGTGCAATTTCTGGCATGCTGCAGAAGTACATTTCCCTAATGCTTATATGCTGAAGGAAAGTAAGGGAAAAAAAAAAAGTAATGAAAAGCATTTTAACAGGAATGTGTTTGTATTTTAACTGTACATCATGGCATTTCGATTACTAGACTACTTGAAATAACTGTTCTTTTTGATTATGGAAAAGAACTTGGGTTACTTAATATTACATTAAATTGGTTTCATAGCAAGATATGTCAGATTTTTACTATATCAGTGAATCTTTTGATAGATACTGTAGTTAAATAGTGGGTAAGATGCTGTTGTGATTACCATTTGATGCACTGAAACCTTTTGATATGGTTTGTTAGTGTTTGTTAGTGATTTTTGAAGAAAATGTCTCCATCACGTTATTATAAAAACAGCAATCCTATCTTTCTAAACCATCAAGAAACATATTCAACAGCTACATTTTCGAAGAGGTATTCCGCAATAGATTGCAAATTGATACTAAGTGGAAAAGAAGTGTTTGGAGGAGTTCAGTTTTGCTTTCTGTGTGGTTAGCTAGTATGTTGTTCATTCCTGCACAGACATTAACATGTGATGTGATCGGGGAAACAGAGAAATGTGATGGGGATAAGTTTGCAATCACAACAGTGTAGTAAGTTTGTCTCTCTGTGTGCATATTCTGAAATGAATTTCTTGTATTAGAAATAGTCTCAAAGTGTGTGCTATTTTCTTTAATCACAACATTTCAAAATAAATTTTTAATGGGTATCCTTAATAAGAGTCAGAAAACAATAGAAAACATTTATCGTGGTGTCTCTAAGTGAAAATAAGCTCTGAATATTAAAATAACCCTTTTTTCTCTCCAGAGTACTCTAGAGGTAACTTCATGAATGATTTCTCGGGTTTCAAACAAGATCAACATGTGGGTCCTTGCAATGCATTTACAAATAGAAATATACGTACAAATACTTGAAAATATATTCACACTGAAGTTATTTTGAAAGCAGCTACTACAATTTTGAAAGTATTATGTATCTTTGGCATTTCTAGTCAGTACATTTTGGTTTCCTAAATGAGGTATTTACCTCTGCAGATTTCTTTTGGCCTACATAATAAATAAAGTATTTTTTCTTTCTGCTAAACCCGTCACTTTTACAAGTCCACCTAAGTGCTTATTTTGGAAAATACCCCAACTTGGCAAGTTAAAATCAAAATTGGGATTACAGGGTTTAAATGGTTGATTCCAGAATGTTGATTGGATTGCATGCTAATGCAATTTCTGAGTGTGATTTGACATGGTTTATCACATTTATATGCTTTATTTACAAACTGTATAATAATCTGGAGTTTTCTGGTTACTTTAATCAGATTATTCCTTATCACTATTCATTTATGATCCTTAATTATTGGTTAAGTTTAATAGCTTCATAAATGAACGATTTGTGTTTAATTCTTAATGAATCAATATATATTTTGGATTGGATTGTGCAACTTATTAAAGTGTCATATTGCAATGTGGAGGTGAGGATTAGGCATTAGGATTTAACTTGATTTTTCTTAATGAAGTACAGACGCATACTATTATTTCATGTAGGAGCAATGTGTCTGATGCTGTAATGGGCCTATATCTGATCTCACTTGTATGTATTAATAATATATAAACCAAGGTTTACTCTTCTGTTTTTACTAGTATCAAAGTAGATTAAGATCAAAATGGGATCGTAAAGGCTTAGTTTGTGCCTTCTATATTGATACGTGTAAGCAATTTTTAACATAGATTTGTACAAAGTTTGAACAAGCGCTTACTGTGAACCAGTATGTTTATTGGACAAGGAAGAGATACGCAGTCAGTGTGGCTATGGATTTCTCATAAATATGGCTATAGGGTAATATAAATGTTAATATAGTAGTGTTTCCCTCTTATCGTCTATACCTTATGATAGTTTAGCATAAATTACTTCTCCATTTGTTTGTGAAAATAGATATAGACTTCTTCATTTTACTTAAAATCATTTGTCCAGTATTATGTGTGCATGTGCTGGTTAGACTTTCAACACTGCAAATTGTCATAGCAGAATTGATTTTGGTGGAATTCCACTCCTTTATTCCAACTGGTGCTATAGGCCACTGTCTTAATCTGTACAATAGAAATTTTGAGCAAAATTGACAGTATTTTGTCCAGTGCAACTGTTAAAACAGCACATAAATGATTTAAGTAACTATTGTAATTATTGTGGAGGAATAAACACCTTTAGAAGGTGATTTAGATGGCTGTCACGTTGCTCCTGTGAATCACCCTGTTTATTGACCTTAAATGTAACCCAGGGCAGTAAGCTTAGGCTAAGACAGCTGACATTTAGTTGTCTAAGTTTGAGGAAGATCAATTAAATACTTAATAAGATAATGTAAAAAAGAAGAGAGTTTTAAAATCAAAAATGGCAGTGATTACTTGTACAGGCTTGTACTCCACTACAATGCAGTATCTGCTATATTTAATGTTGAAGTTAAGAAAATAGAACAAGTGATAAGAAGATGAAAATACTAATTTGTAATAATTTGTTGTCTTAAGATAACTGTATTATCTTCTGTTTTACTTTATGGATAAGGAATAATCCATGTTGTTTAGGACCACCCCCCCCACACACACACAATGTAGTTGAAAGCTCTTGTAGTTTTCACCTTGTTTTGGGTGTTTCCTGTCCTCTTATGGTCACAAAGATAACACTTATTGTGGCTGGAAAAAAATGATCGGCCACTGTGCATTTTCTCATCTAGGTCATGGAGATATCAGGATTGTAATGTGGCTCTACTTTGGATGTAATTTTCATTACAAGGAGATGAAATATAGGTCTTACAAATAATTCCCGTTGTTGTCTTTTCTTTACATTTTTTAAATCACCTTTTTTCTTGTAAGTTTGACAAGACCAAGAAGAACAAGGCTAGCTTTATTTTGTTGTCTTAATATAATGAAGGTCAGCTTTTCCGGGTCTGATTTGATTTTAAAGACAAAGACACTTGAATCTTTTCTAGTGTTTTAAACTGGAGAGTGGCTTCTGTAATTGCTACCTCCTGATAAATATATAATTCCCTTCTCTTCTGTATTTTTTCCAGTGAAGGTGCAAGATACCCTTGAAGATTCTTGGTGACACTTCTTATGTTTTCCATATTCCTAAGTATCTTGGAATGGATTCATTTGATTTTGTCTCCATTTTTTCATATGCCATTTTCCCAAGCCTGTATGAGAAGATACTCTATGCTTAATAGTTTGAACAGAGTCTATGAATCTCTTTTTCACAAACCATAAAACAGCAGCTCACCAGAGGTTCACATTGATGCCATCTTCGTTATTCTCCTGATAGGGGTGGATAGGAAAACGTTTTTTTAAGGAAATAGGATATAATCTGTGGGAACATCTGGGGAGTTGCGGTACCTAATAGCAGTTTATAGTGCCATTTTAGACATCCTAGGCTGCCTGAGATACCTTCATGGAACTGGTAGGCATGACACAAGGTATATAGGAGACCTGGAGTCTTCTGGAGGTACAGCTGAAGCCAGGTGGAGGCATCTGAAAAGGTGTCAGGTGTTTGGAATTACTTTATTTTTTATCACTTTACTGATGAAGACTAGAGACTGTAGAGATTCTTTTTCCATCAAGTATTTGATTCCCAAAGTCAGATTGTGTAATGCAAAGGGCGAGGGCCCTACAGATAATGTAATGACAAGAGATCTTGTGAGTACAGGATCAGGATCCCTTGCAACATGTCCCCTTAGTCTTACATTTTGAGATCTTAAAACAAGTCTTAACACTTGTTGAAAGGTCTTTTTTCTTTCTCTTTCGAACCTGTCTTCTCTACTCTCTGAAAATTTTAAGTTCTAAGATGAGTGATTTAGTTTATTTTAGTTGCTTTGACTAATTCTACTATGTCTTCATTCTTCCCTAGTTCTCAGGGATTCAACACTGAATAAGTCCCTTTTTGAAAAAAGGATTTTTTTCTCAGTAAGGGGCACAGGGTTACCAAGGTACCCTGTCACTACCTTTTCCACATGAAGAGTTAAGAGGATGGGGTCAGACAAAATTGTCAAGGAGACCTTCCTGTTGAGTCATGAGGTTCAGAAAGGAACCCGTTGCTTTCTAAACTCCTCAGAGAGGAGTCCAGGTGTGGCTGGATCCAGATTTAGTCTCAGACTTGGTCAGTGGTTTATGTCTAAAGGATTTTATATGCACGATCAGTCCTTTATATCACATGGCTAAGAATTCAAAGTTTAGCATGCTGTTCTCACTTACTGAGAATCTGTTGCAGCAAGGAATCTTTCTAACCTCAAGGAGTAACCGTGTCTCTACTCAAGGGGAGATCCTGGCATGTAGCCCAGTGCCATGTAGGAGAGCTCAATGGGTCCTGGGCTGGCCACTAGTTATGAAGTGCGGTAATTTACTCATAGTTTACAGAAGTTAAGTTTTTTTTTAAACTTGGCTTGAGTCAGACTGTGACGAGGATTATGGTTGGGGTGGTGGTGCACATTGCTCAGATTAGCCCTTGGCTATTGTGTTGTTACCTGTCTCCCTCAAACCCATTTTGAGTCAGATGCAGCCATCACAACCAGACGCATCCGTTACCACCACCCCTTGTGGTTATCACTTGAACAGAGATGTGGGAAATAAAGGTCATGCTGTGGAGTGGGGAAGCACACTGCGAATTGCTCATTCATTGCCAATTAGGAAAGCACTTCTTTCTAATCTCCATAGGTAAGAAGGCAGGGAGGATTTCTGAGGAGAAAGAAAGGACTTCTTTAGTAATAACTATTATTTTAAGGCTTGCTGCTTTCACTGGCATGAATTACCTTTCACTTTACCTTGGAGTTCTAGGTAATGTCAGGTATCTGCAGTTTGAGAGGTGGAATAGAGAGTGTGATAGGTGGATGCTGTTATTAATTACCTGTGTATTGTCTTTGTACAAAGATAATTACACCATCTTGCACAACTGTACCCTGTGCTGTGTTGTCTGTGGTTCTGAGATTGAAGAGACACTTAAATCTTGGCTATGAAAGGCATAGCAAAGCAAAACTTCTTGGCTTCAGCCCACTGAGATTCCTGAAGGGAGCCAGTGATGATAGAGGATCTGTCTTTTGAGGACATATATTTCTTCAGCGGCTGTATGGTTGTGATACTTCAGAACAAGAAAGGAGTCATCATTAGTGAGGTACCGGCAAGTGCTGTACAGAACGTGCTGCCAGCAGCAGCATGGTACTGCAAGTGCTTTGCTTTTCTAAAAGAAAACCAGTGCTGTTTGCAAATAAAAACAACGCTGGCTTATATCTGCACTTACGAAGAGGGCAGCTTTTTTATTACTTTGTCCATAGCTTTATCAAGTGAGCAAGAATGTTGTAAGAGTAATCCCGTATGACTGACCTAAGGCTAACATACAGATTTTTGGCACTATCCAAGGAATTAACACATGAGCACTTGGTAGCAAACTAAGAACTCAACTTTATAATCTATAAATAAGAATTTTGTGGTCCCCAGAAGACATGAAATGAGGTATATATGCCTTTCTATTGGTTGTGCATAGTCGAGATGCATTTTAAGTACTTGAGATGTTTTGTCCCGCTGCTGTTACACCTCTTGTTTTCTGTTTTTGTACATCCAGTGTAGTAACATTTTATAAATGAGCTTATGTAATGTTTATTTCTTGGATTTGGGATTTTTTTCCCCACTATCATTAAACTCATAGCATTGGTGTAATTTTGCATTTAAGATACACACTATAATAAGATACATTGTCCCAGTGTAATGTTTTACCTTTCATATGGATTCATGCTGTACAATACAATTCCTTTTTTCTAATACTTTTCTCTGTGTAAATTAATCTGAAAGGGAAATACTAAAAGCCAATATATTTGCAGTGAATGAACCTATTTTAGCACAGAGAGCAATGTGGTTCCCTGCAATGCTGTCTCACTGTCTCTTCTTTAAAATTGCTGTGTCGCGGGAGGTTGTTGTGGTACTGACATTTATAGTTGAGAAACGTTTTTCATGTTATTTAACTCAGATGCTGACATAATGAGTGCTCTGCTGTAATGAATATTTGATGCCTTTATGCTAATATAAATGCCCAACTTGCCAGTTCTCTTCAACCTTTATAAATTTTTAGACAACAATTCTGAGAGTGTTGCAGTTTGCCCAATGCATTTTGACAAAAAGTGAGACTATTTTTATGGATGCACAGTTAACAACTGCTAGAATCCATTTTCTTGTGGTCTTGGCTGTTCTTCAGTGAGATTTTAACTTGAAATGATCTCTTTAGACTCTCATGAGAGAATTGGGCCAGAATCAATACCTGCAGTGTTACGTATCTAGGACTCATTATGGCATTTCCCTTCATAGTTGGCAGACAGAGGTAAGTGCTTCTAGGCAAATTTGTTCATTCTATGATACAATGCTATTGGGGCCTCAGGTGGAATAGTTTCTAGTAAAAGCAGTATCTTCTAATTAATTTTCTGCTAGAGGTGCTGAATTATGACTGAGGTGCTCGTAAGCAGTAAGTTTGTAAATCAAGGGCTTCCTTTAGCTTTCCTAATTTGTAGCAGTTAAGTGTTCTTTAGAAATTACTAGCAGTATGCAGAATACTTTGTAGGCACATAGTTACATCTAGCCCCCAGTGTCTGCCTGTGTATCTGTGTGTCCTCTGGGTGACGCTATCAGGTTTCTCTGTCCCACAGGAGACATTTTAGAGGACTGTCTGTATGAGTGAATGTGGCACTTTGTCATTTTCCCTTCATTCTAGTTGTGGGGTGCTGTATGGAATAACACACATTTTAAGATTTTGGCACTGCATTTCAAGAAAAATATGGTCCAACGGGAAATAGTCCAGAGGACAGCAATGATAGTGATGAGAGGTCACCCTGCCATGTAGAGGGGCACCTTCCACTAGCCAAGTTGCTCAAAGCCCCATCCAGTCTGGCCTTGAACACTTCTAAGGGTGGGACATCCACAATTTTTTGGGGCAACCCATTCCAGTATCTCACCAACCTCATAGTGAAGAATTTCTTCCTTACATTTAATCTACATCTAACCTCTTTCATCTTAAATCAGTGAGAAGAGCAAATTGGAATAATTTGGCCTAAAGAAAGGAAGATGAAAGGAGAATGCAATAGCACTATTCACTTATGTAGAAGGCTAATGTAAAACAGAAGGTTGTCACTGTTCTCCATGCCCATGGTGACTCAAATAAGGCATAGTGGAATTAAGCTGTGTCAAAAGAGATTCAGTGTAGATATTAGGGAAAAAGTTCTACAGAAACATGTAGAACGTACTGGATTAGGTGATCTCTGGGTCTTTGGAGTACCCAACTGTGCCAGTCTTTAAAATCAGGTTGAGCAAACACCTGTCAGAGGTGACAACGGGTAGTCCTATCTTGAGACAGACTAATGGACTACATTTTTTCTCCAGGACCTCCAAACCTGTTTCTTCTGATTATTGATACAATACATGAAAAAACAGATAACATGACCCAAAACAGAAGGATGATGCTTTAAGAAGACATAACATTTCTAAAACTACATTACTGGAGCTGGACTCACTTCCAGTTTGTTTTAATTCCAAAATTGATCCTTTTGGTTGGGAAGGCCAGCAAAACTGGAGTAACACCAGGGTCTACTAAGAGTAAATATGGGTGATAGTAACTGGTAGAGGTTGCCAAATCCTGTAGTGGGATGGAGATGAGGCTGGAGTAGCTCCATAGAATCGTAGAATAGTTAGGGTTGGAAAGGACCTTAAGATCATCTAGTTCCAACCCCCCTGCCATGGACAGGGACACCACACACTAAACTATGTTGCCCAAGGCTCTGCCCAACCTGGCCTTGAACACCGCCAGGGCTGGAGCATTCACAACTTCCTTGGGCAACCCACTCCAGCGCCTCACCACCCTCACTGTAAAGAACTTCTGCCTATATCTAGTCTAACCTTCCCCTGTTTAAGTTTAAACCCATTCCCCCTTGTCCTACCGCTACAGTCCCTAACGAAGAGTCCCTCCCCAACATCCTTATAGGCCCCCTTCAGATACTGGAAGGCTGCTATGAGGTCTCCACGCAGTCTTCTCTTTTCCACGCTGAACAGCCCCAACGTTCTCAGCCTGTCTTCAAACGGGAGGTGCTCCAGTCCTCTTATCATCCTCGTGGCCCTCCTCTGGACTTGCTCCAACAGCTCCATGTCCTTTTTATGTTGAGGACACCAGAACTGTACACAATACTCCAAGTGAGGTCTCACAAGAGCAGAGGGGCAGGATCACCTCCTTTGACCTGCTGGTCACGCTTCTTTTGATACAGCCCAAGACATGGTTGGCTTTCTGGGCTGCAAGCGCACACTGAAGCCGGCTCATGTCAAGCTTCTCATTAACCACCACCCTTAAGTCCTTTTCTGCAGGGCTGCTCTGAATCTTCTCCACCCAGCCTGTAGCTGTGCCTGGGGTTGTGCCGACCCAGGTGCAGGACCTTGCCCTAGGTTCACCCAGTTGTGAGGGTGATGCATGGAAGGTCTGATTTGATACTTTGTTTTCTTTAATTTCTTAATGTTCTTATAGTATTTTGAAACAAATCTGTAACAGAAAGGAGAGGTGTTAAGTTTTGCACACAACACTGTGTCAAGGAATGGCACCTCCGGATTTTATGGCCTTGTAGTGCAGGGAAGCTTATGATACTCTGTCCAGTCTTTCCCTTGTGAACTTGCAGCCTGTTTTCTTACCCTAATTTTTGTTTTAAAAAAGAAAAGTGTTTCTTCTGCTCTCTGTTGTCCTTTTTGTATAGGAAACTTGCATGTTCTGTGCATGGCCAGCATACTCATTACTATCACAGACAATCTCAGTGTTCCTGACTGCATATTTTACCTGCTTTGGGTCATATGTCAGAAGTGATAAATTTTGCATGTGGTATATTCCCTCAGCTGTTTCATCCTCTGGGGTAAGGTGCAATCCCACTGGCAGGAATTATGCATGATATTACTGGAAAACATTACAGCTGACCGTGTCTTATAATGAAAGGGCAGGGTACCATGCCCTGGAGTGGCCAGGCTTATATTTGCTTTGTGGATTCTTTTATAAGGAGCTCATTGAAACAAATCTTCTGGGTATTCAACAGCCAAAGGTAGTTTTAAAATGAAAAAGTATTTTTAACATAATCATATAGTGAAAAAAATCAAAGAATGATAGGAAGAAAGACAAGTAAAGACAGGGGGGGATAGGAAGAAATGTTTTTAGATGAGGTCTTCCAAGAAGTACCCACATATATCTTGTCTGTGGTCACATTGCTTTTGCTATTAGGAACAGAAAGCTGTTGGTTACAAAAAGTTCTTTTACTACTGAGGCATCTAATTCCCTTGCCCTACGTGCTTGTGAGGTAAATATGCAACCTCTTACACTTAGAGGGGAAGGAGGGTATTTTATCTTTTTCCTGTTTTACTGTAATGTGAGGGAATAGAGTCAATTAAAATTATTTAATTTTGAACAATATATGAAGAGTCAGTAACCCTATGGTATAATTACTGCATCTCAGATCATAAGCACACTTTACTTGCTTGATTTTTTAAACATATTTGGAGGTTTTTTCACGTTCAATATTTATTTTTTGTTTTCTTTTGGATAACTGCAAAAATCCTTATATGCTTTTTTTTTTTTTATTCACGAATTACTCTGTGTCAAGTTGTCTTTCACATAGGAGATTTTGCTTAAACATGAGGCGGGTGTGGTGTATCTGTACAAACGTATATATGCGGGGAGGTGTTTCTAGTGAAAGTTAAACTTTATACTCATATGCTTTGCTGAGATGATTAAAACATTATCATTTTTTCATTATAATCAGATATAATAGCTCTTGTTTAAATATTGGGTTTTTTGGGTTTTTTTTTGCTGTTTGATTTTCCAGTTATTCTGATGTTTGACTTAGTTTATACACTTGCATAAATTTGAGTTTCTGAGTGACATTAAGATCAAAGGCTCTATAATTGTTTTATTGTAAATCATTATAATTTCATTTGTAATAGATAAAAATGAGACAAACAAATGTGGATAGTCGTTGCCTGCCTACCCTCTAGTAATGCATTTTCTTTTCATTGCCTGTGCTGGGAGTTGGAGTTTCTTATGTTGCCTCAAATTCACTGTTTTTTCTTTACAAGACACTTCTCTTTTATGTATAAAAAGTTTATGGATTTTGTTAGGTAATGCAGTTATTTGTTTTAAAATGTGCCTTTGGGCTTCCAGCAGTCTTTTGTGTAATGCTGTTATGTATGTGAGTGATGGGCATGCTGAATGCTTAACTTGCCTTTCAGAAGGACATGTGAAAATAAAATGTGATGTTTG
Source organism: Nestor notabilis (assembly GCF_000696875.1). Taxonomy (NCBI): domain Eukaryota; kingdom Metazoa; phylum Chordata; class Aves; order Psittaciformes; family Psittacidae; genus Nestor; species Nestor notabilis. Next base: position 31,903 of record NW_009920520.1, on the reverse strand, counting down.
CAAATCTTTCAGGATGAGACCAGAAGACTTATGAGGCACTAATGTAAAAATATCAGATGGAAAACTTTGAGTGGTCTTCCTATTATCCTAAACACTGATGAACTGAAAAGCAAGATCTTAATTTGTCTGAAATAGTGAGCTCCTTCTACTGCCTTGAAGAGGACCAACACAATTTCTTTTATTTGGGTTTTCTGCTAAAGTGCTTGAGTTTTTTCCTGCCTTTTTCTGTCACATGAGTGTGCCTGAATTGGAGACTTTTGGCTGTAGTTCTTTTGTTCTTACCTTCAGCTCATGTCATGCCCCCCGAGCAATTGCAGCTGAAAGCTCTTGTCCTTCTCTGTAAGGGTCCTCTGAGATGTCAGCAGCATGAAAAGTTCTTTGGTGACACCTAGAAGCTGTGAGCTTCGCTCCAAAGCTCACTGCTACTGTTCTACTTCCCTCTTTTCAGACACATTTACATCACTCGCATATGGGCCTACGGTCCTGGTGCCTGCTGCTGTGGCATCAGGAACAAAACCAGTGCTGATGGTACCAAGAGTATGAAATACAAGATGCAGTCATGGGTTTATCATAGAATAGCTTGGAATTTATGTCTAAACATTTAAAATTACTTTGATTTGCTCTTTCATTGTTTAAACAGTAAAAGGAAATTTGTCCCATGCAAAACTGCATATATCTAATGCTGAGAGTTTTTATTAAGCTTCTGCTTTATTTAATCTCCTCACTTTTTTAATTTTACTTGCTTCATTTTTAATGGTCATAATAAAGGAGGTGATAATGTTTGTTTATTATCACAGTACTATTCTCCCTTGCACTGTAACTGAAGCCCATAGACCTTCATTTAGTACCCTCAACATCTGAGTTAATATTTCTTTTGCCTTCCTTTTTACTGAGAATTTATGCCTCCAGACATTCTGTTCTTAACACATTGCAAATAAATTTGTGGCTCCCATTACTGCTATCAGGTGCTGAGCACTCCAGAGAACAGGATGCCAAATAATCCTTGTCACACGTGGACTCATCTGTTTTATTAAAAGAGTCCCAGTTTGCTACACCCCAGAAAGAACCCATACAGATCTTACAGTTCACTGAGAAATTGAACCTAGTTGCAGAAGGTGTTGCCACCTTCTCGTGCAGCACAGGGTGTACCAAGAAAGAGCACTTGCTATAGTTTAAAAATTTAGAGCCTGGCTCCTCTTTGAGCAGTTAAATGATGTAAAAGGTATTTTTTCCTCACTCCCATGAGTGCTCAGAAGAGGACTACAAACTTATTGTCAAAATTGCAGAGTTAATGATACACCTGAAAACACTGGGTTTTTATGGATCACCTGCAGATTACCTATGACAGCCTGCAATTACTATTTTGGGGGCCACAGTCAGGAAACAGAGTAATATCCTTGTCCAGGAAAGTCCAGTAACAGAGTGTATTGGTAAAATTACTTTAATGTTGATGAATAGGCTCCCTACAGTATCTTTTTAATAGTTTTATTAGTAACCTAAGGATGCTGCTTAGCGTTTCAGGTAAAATTGGCTGTATATGAAATTGAAGAGGCCTAGAGAACGTTTTATGTATTGTTAACAACTGTTTTGGTCGAGTCTAAACTTGCATGTCACAAGTCATACTGGGACTTGAAAGATTTGAACTTTTGCTATCTACACACAGCTATCTACACACAGCTTCTTATTTCATTCTCTCTGGTTTTGCACAAAACTTAGACTTCATCTTTTTGACAATAAGTGCAATTAAAAGCTTCTCCTCTTCACAGCCTAGGAAGTATCACCTTTCCTATAATTCTTTATCCAAAGATTTTTTTTGTCAATTATTGCAGATTTCCAAGTTGTATTTTTTTAAATGGACACCTAGTGTTTAAGCTGTTGTAAGGATCTTTACAGATATTTTGTATACTTCAAATATTTTGAAATCAAGCTGTAATTTTGCCAGTGGTGATAGCAGTTATTCTGAAAAGACAGTCATGAAGCAGTTGGAACCCAGTGAGTTCTGTACCTTAGGTAGCAGGAATGTGCTTTCAGGGCTTTCTGGATTTGAGTGTTGCAAGTGTGGCCAAATATTTCAAGCACATATGTTGAAACTGGCTTTCAAAGCTTGTATTTAGGTTTAATTCTATTGGAAGGTGTAAGAGACTGGTCCTTTGGAAAATCAGGCTCCTCTAATTATGTAGATAACATACTTTAAAATGTTAGATTCTGTCTATGAATCATTCTCTGCCTTTATTAGACACGACATTTCCATTTAATTTCCCAGTGGGATTCCATTTAGTGTTTTCAAAACAGTGTCAGTTGAAATCATATTTGTTTTGGTTGTTTGCCTTTATAAAGAAATTTTTATTAGAGGAATTGCAAAGTTTTTAAAATTGAGGAAAGAGTTTTTAGAGATGAAATATTTGTAGAAGTTCCACTTATTTGTTTTGGAATTTAATATCTTGCATAGATGTCAAACTTGTGTGGCAGCTGTGGCACAGAATCAAATTATTTGGGAGTCTGCTGAACTTTCTTGTTTTGAGCATGTTTTATTCAATGAATCGTATGTATTTAGTGCTACTGTGAGTGAAGCTAATGCTTTAGTTTTAATTTACAGATGAAGAAGTCAGTCCATCCTTGGAGTTTTTCTTATCAGGAATGCTTTTTTTTTAGCAGGTGTATTAAATTTTTGTGACATTACTGGCTAGGATGCAATATACATTCTATTCTAAATATGTCTGTTCTAAATAAAAGAAGGCCAAGTGATTTTTTGCTCTGCGACCACTGCCTTGTGTCAGGCAGGTCAAGGTGTGGATTCAGGTTCTGAAACAAGATGCTCTGTGTTCTCCAAATGTCCTGTTCTTTTGGAGATTAAAAGGCTAATTGGGCTGAAAGTTTTATGGGTGACCACTAACGAGATTCTCCAAGATATTTAAGTCTTTGCCTTATTTTTGGTTTGGTGAAAGAAAGTGTATTGAGTATAATGTGAAATTTAACAGTGTCAGGAAAAATTCTAGGTAAAGAAAAACTGCTTATGTAATTGGGTGGGTGTAAAAGGGGAGAAAATTAGCAGAGAGGGAAACAACATACGTGTGAAGAATAAGAGAGATGTCAAATCTTAGTACGCTGCTTATTAATAGGATTTATTGCTGCTCTTTATAACATCCCTGATTGATACTGCTTCTTTTACATTTCTCACTTGATACATTTTCAGGAAATTAGAAGAAAACATTAAATGTTTTCTTCCTTCTACCTCCATGTCCCCTATCTCTTCTGATCTTTATACTTGTTTGGTTTTAAACATTTATGGAGAAAAAACATTTTAAAAGGCATGTAACATAAAGGTAATAATCACAGTGGCATGCTGTTTTATGGGGCAATAATCCAGTTGCCTTGTTTGAAAAAACTACTCGGCCTTCATTCTCCTAGGCTTTACCTTAGGGAATTAAGCTGGATTATTGCCTTGTAAAACAGTGCTGCATTCCTTTTGATTGATTCTAAATCTATGCCTATCACTAATCATGAAGTAGTTTCTATCTGGCAGCATTCCTGTTCCTTTCCTTCATGGCTTTGTCCTGATTCAGAGAATTCTCAAATAAAAGCTGGGTTCCACCTGATTTGTGGCACCCTAATGTTAATCACCATTCTGAGAGTCTCTGTATAAGCATGTTATACATTTATTTTCTTCAAATGAAGGGGAATCACAGCACTCTCCATGTGAGCAGCTTCTGGGTGAGATTCGCCCTGCCTAAATTTCACTGAAGTCATTCAGTGTGACATAACGCTGAGTGCAGTGGTGGCTTCCGTGCTGGTGAGGACCCACTGCCTCCCCGTGGGCATCAACTCAACTTTAGACAACACATCCTCTTATTTTCTGCATCGATTGGGATGTGTGAGGCAATAGTAAGTAGATATTAGCAAAGAACTCGAGTACTACCACCCAAATGAATATTAAGAAGGTTGGGATCTCCCTAGGTTTGAACTGGGAATGTGGGCTACTGCCTCATAGTGCCCCCATCAAGATATTATCATTATTAGCACTCAGACATATACCGATCCTCCTACATGTTTTTAACTGACCTTCTTGGTTTCTTCCAGAGAATATTTAAATCTTTTCCATGTTCTGGGTCTTTCTGGGAATGGGAAGGAACACTCCAGAAATACCCGAAATACCAAGAAACCAGACACAGCCATGATCATAGGGTTGCTGGCATGACATTTCCTGAAATGCTGGTAATGTAGCAGGACAGTCAGTTCAGAAGTATTGCCAAATAGGTTTACAAATTGATAGACACTGTCCAAAATGGAATATCATATTATTTGTAACATCATTTGTAATTTGTGTGCTGAAGAAGAGTCTGAATTGTATTATTATAAATTACTTTCTTTTTGGGGGGGTGGGGAATGACCTACATATGTTGGCCAGTTTACTCTGTGTACGATTAGTGAGTAAGTGTTTTCTGATGTTGTATTTATGACTTGTGCTTGGCAAAATGGACATTGCCATTACTTATTTATTTATGTATCAATCTGAACACAATGGACTCTAAAATTATTTGGAAGTTGAACCTGGTGTTGTGTGTGACCACCAGCTTACTAAGTAGTGTTTGATATGGAGGACTTACCACACATCTAACTCAGTCATCAAAGATGACTGTCAATTGTTTTCTTTATGAATGCCAAAACAGTTACAAGGAAAAGTTGACTGCATGTAAGGGAAAGATTCTTTATAGTGAGAGTGTGACTCATCATCCTTAGAGATTTTGAAAACTTGACTAGATGTGACCCTGAGCAGTCTTATTTAACTTTGAATTTGTTCTGCTTTGAGCACGTGTTAGGCTTAAGACTTCAATGGTCCTTCCAAGCTGCATCTTTCTGTGATTGAAATGAGGAGGTGCTGTCTTTATGTTACTATTACAAACTGCACAGGAAGCCATGGATTCAAGCATGCTGCTTCTGCGTCAGATAGCTTTTTTGGGTTATCAGTGGTTTGTGAGAGCCATGCTGTTTTCCCATACTCTTCTTTAGTAGTTCATAAACCATGCAGCTAGACAGAGAAACTTCTTGTTACTTTCTGGATATGTTGGAGAATACATCCTGGGGGACTGTTTCCTGCAGAAGTGTTCTACTCCCTCAGTTCTAGGTACATCACTGGAAGTTGGAATAGCTTCATGGTAGTTGGCTGCTTTCAAACCACACATCACCACTGAGGTTACAGTTAGAATAAATGATGTGGAGATTATTTACAAGTTTTTCAAATACTTGATAGAGAGGTGGTGACCCATGCTTGGTTAACTCACCCCAGGATCACATCTCAAATATATCTTTATGTCTATAACGAGCTACGTTGTCATCATAAACAAAATTGTTTTCTGGTCTTGACGAGTCTGATCACATCCACACTCGTAAACTCTTTCACCTGACAACGCTACAGCAAAATTCAAAACATCTTTTGGAAAGGTTCCTGGCCCATGCTGACACCAACTGAGTAGATAAACACACCAGCCAGCCTGCAGGGCCAGGGTCTTGGATCTAGTGTGTACACTACATCCTGTTTAAATTTGCTTAAATTAGAATTTTCCTCCCTTTCCTTTCCTACTCAGCTTCATGTTTTCTTGTTTGTCATTTGTCTAGGAGACAGTTTCTGCTTCTGTTCCTGACAGCTAAGTGACCTTACATGCTAAGATATGCTATTTTTTTGACACACCATGTGCAAGCATCTCTCTTGTGCTTGCCTGAATTACAAGGAGGACATTAACTTTTAGTGGGGTGGGCTCCTCTTTCTCACCCAGAAATGCAGGTTTCTCACCAGCATGCAGGTTTCACAGTGAAGTTATTCAGTGTGCTGTGTTTCATAATTTTAATAAATATATGTAGTACCAAATGTATGTTGTAGGCATAGAAATGAGACAAATCTTTGCACCCCACTATTGACTTTTTTTGGAGAACAGGCATATTGATAATTCACCACCTGATGGTGATAGTGAATTTTGGGTACTTGATCCTCAATCTTGTTTTTGAGGGAAACCATAATACTTCTTGTAGTTCTTGAAGGTTTGGATGTTAACAACTTGGTGGAGCCTTTGTATGAAATGGTAAGAAGTGTGATCACACAAGAAATTAGAATTTTTCAGTTCTTTCTTTTAAGTGATGTGTGCTGATGGCTACTCACTTTTACAAGTTTCTTTGATTATTGAATATTACGAGCAGAAGTGTATAAAATAAAGGTGACTCCACTTTACCTATGTAAACCAGTTTAACACTAACAATATCCAAAGGATTTTTATGAACAGGGTATACTGATGAACAGTGTTTTATGAAAATGATATATTGATAACATTTATTAATTTGTAATGCATATTTTTATTTTTACTGTGTTTAAATTTGAAATATAACGGATGAACTTGTTTAATTATCATCAGATTATTAGCATTAATACAATTAGGAGGAAAAGGCACAGGTTGTAGCAGGATGAGTTTTGGGAAGCACAAGGAAGTCACTGTGTACTCAGATACCTGAACCTCAGGTTTTGGCTTCAGCAAATCTATGAAGAGGTTTACAATGAAGAGCCAATTTAATTTTAGTAAACAGGAGTCCTCATGTGCTGTCACCTGCCTTTGGTACATGCAGGTTAATATATGTCTTCCTTCTATGTATACACAAGAGAGGTATTCCTTAAAAATGAAATATATTTCTGCATCCCTGTCCCTTAATTTCTTATTGTTTTGTGCAAATGAAGTCAGAACAGAAGTGTATTTTAACTTCACTTAGAGCAACATAATTGGTAGGATATATGATGCAAATAAATTGGTCAGATTTTCACCTAATGTACCCTTGCTTCAATTCTGCTGCCCTTATGAACTGTAGTTATTGTTCTTGCATTGTAGTTATCTTTGAAGAGGCAGGGTTGCCTGTGGCAGTCACAGCAAGATCAGAAGAAAATTTAAATGATTAATTAATGTAATCTAGTGTCTGTTTTACCGAAGGCTTTCAGGGACTTATTTAGCTCGATTAATGAGAGAAATTCCAACAGCAGGTTTTTAGAATAGGTTTTTGAAGAGAGTAAATGACATAGCTGCTGGAGGGAAAATGATCTTACACCTCTTTATATTAAGTCACCCACTGAATTAGTGCTAAGAAAAAATATTCTTTTAAAGCACTTATTTTTTATTGAGTTAGCATTTATTATTTGGAAAAATCAACCTAGTACACACGTACACAATTTCTTTGAAGTTGTAAAGGACAGGAGACGTAAATCTCAGTGAGAAAAGTCTACTGGGGGATAATGAAATCAAGTGCTGAGGGATAATGAAATCAAGTGCTGGGGGATACTGAAATCCCTTTGGGATAGGGAGTCCTTGGAGGCTGGATAAATATTCTAGGAACTGTTGTTTTAATGCTTACATTTGAAAAATGAATTAAAATATTGTTATTCCATACTATTACACAAAGAGTTAGGTTAGGTGGGACTCCTGGAAGTTAACTGGTTCAATTCCTTGCTCTGAGCAGGGCTGCCTTCAAAGTTAGGGCCTTGCTCAGTTGAGTACTGAAAAACTTTGTAGAAGTAGATTTCATTGCATTTTTAGGCACCTCGTTCTTGTGTTTCACCACTTCCACTGTGAAAAATCTTTTCCTTGTGTGGGAATGGAGTTTTGCTTGCTGCTGATATTTTTATTTCAAAAATATGCAACTGTTTTAATACTTCTAAAGCATTTAAGGTTTTTTTTTTGGTTTTTTTTTTTTTTTTTGTAAAGGAAGTCTATTCACTGATTATTTCCAGCAAATGTTTAATGTGAGGCATACTAGCAATTGCTACTGAAGGGTGTAATCAATTCCTGTCCAGCTGTAATCTTGTTATTTAACATCAGTGAAAACGTTTGTCAGTCCAGAAGTTACAGCTCTCTGTGGGGATGCAAGATGTCTTCAGTTAAGATACAGGATCCTATAATGTAACAGTGGTGAACACTGGCAAAGACACAGAGACAGATCTTCAAAGCTGCCTTAGTTTTAATTTTTTTTGGTAGCCTCAAAACTGTGTGGATGCACAGGCTGTCTTCCTCATTCATCCTTTCCCTCACTCTTCTTTATACAATATGTTAGTCAAAATGATACACAGAGCAGTTCCCCAGGGAGATGGTTAACCCTCTTTGGGTCTCCATGTTAGCAGTATCCCCAGGTTTTCAGTGCATCAGACCTGGTGTGCTGGAAAGAGGACTAATACACTAACAATTTGTGGAATCATTATGAATAGCAAGGTTTTATTTTATATCTTAGGTTATTACATAGTTTCACCAAATTAGTGCAAGTGATATGCCTACATTTTTAATATCAAGAGGTTTCAATAAAGGTTAAGAGAAAAGAATCTTACTCCTTTAAAGCTTGCATAAAATACTACATTTGAACACAAAGCAACTGCTTCCATGAACCATAAACCAGCCCCAATGCACCAAGGAGGTTCATTATTCAGTCCAAGAACACTCATGCACAGGTCACAAATGCAAGCACAAATGGCATCCCCTATGGCTTTTGTTTTAGTGAAGCTGCTGGCAACAAGAGGTCTATTTCTTCATTAACTGTATATAATCTTGATTTATTCTTGTTCACAAGCTAGCCCACCTTATTCCTTATCTTGTGAAATACACAGGAGATTGATTATGATTATGATATAGAAGTGACAGTTCAAACAACCTTTAAGTAGCTTAATATTATCCATTAATGGGAAGAGTTTATTTCATCACTTTTCTGTAGTTTATACTTAAAAAGACCATTGTCTTTTTGGTATGTATCAGGGTAAGATATACCAGGACATCAAAAGATACTGTGTTACCTAAAAATTTTCTCTGGTGTGTATCTGTCGGTGATAATTTTGTTACTGCTTATGATCAGATACTGGTGTTTTTAGTTCAGTCTTTCACTAGAGAACGTTATGATTCATCGGTGACAGAAATGAGTAAGTTGTGGCCAAAAGCTGGTAGAGTGAAAACCACAGCAATGTAGCTGCTTCCTTTGTACTGAAATGAAACTTGGGACTTTTCCTTCTGACAGAGTTATGTTTGGGAGCCATACAAATGCCATTATATATCTCTTCTTCCAAGTTACAAGAGATGGGACAAGAGGAAACACCTTTAAGTTGTGCCAGGGGAGGTTTAGGTTGGTTATTAGTTAAAAATTCTTCACTGAAAGGATTGTCAAGCACTGGAACAGGCTGCCCAGGGCAGTGGTGGAGTCACCATCCCTGGAGGTATTTAAAAGATGTGTACGTGTGGCCCTCAGGGACATGGTTTAGTGGTGGACTTGGCAGTGCTGGGTTAATGGTTAGACTTGATGATCTTCAATGCTTTTTCCAACCTACATGATTCTACGATTCTATGATTCTGTTAAGGGTTTCCAGACTCTTGTTTGCCTACCTTTGGCAAGACCAGGATGCAGTCTTGAGGGGTATTAGTACCTGTGCTGAATACATCCGATTCCCCCACTGTTGGGAGCCCTGCCTGTCAGAAATGATGGATCAAACAAGCATGAGGTATTGATGGTAAGTGAACTTTTTGCTTTAAGAGCTTTAAGTGGCACTTCAAGGAAGGTGGATGGCCATACTGCAGTGATTTGGGCTGCCTCAGCTGGGACCTGCATCATCACTGGAACTAGTCACCTCTGAAGGTCTTTGGATACCAGTGCAGTGAAATTAACTGCAATGTCTGTCTCTCCTTATTGACTGTAGATATTTCTAGAGGATGAGTGAGTGCTTCTATGTGACAAATACACCTATTACCCTCATGCAGGGGCTGAGAAAATATTTAGTTAAAATTGCCAAAATTGTTTTGGGCTTCTGTTTGTACTTTGTGTTGCTCTCTTTGTTTTTCACTCTGAGTGGCAAGCACATTGAACTCTGTTTGTGGTGTTTCTTGCATTTTATTTGTATAGCTGAGATTTGTATTTGTACAGTGTGAGTTTTGCTACACTTCCACAATAGTTCTTGCTGCTAGGAAAAAGTGGGAAGAAATTTAAACACCACCGTATCCCTGCTTTTAGTCTTAATTCCTTTGATTTGGATCGAAGAGTACCTAGTAAAAGAAATTTCTAGTCTGAATTAAAAAAAACTTCACAGATGTATCACCAAACAGCAAAGGAACATCGGTTCTCTTAATTTCTTCTATTTTCCTAATACCTATAATCCTTCACATGTTTCTGTTTATCTTTTTTTTTTTTTTAATCCATGCATTCTTTCTGATGTTTAGCTGTAGAACTGGACTTTCAGAACTTGTGGCTTTCTCAGTAGGTTAAAAATATTTCACTTTTAATACTGTAGTCGCATACATAATTTTAATGTAGCTATATACAGTTTATAGTTTGCTGTTTGTGCATTTATATTGAAGAAGCAAAAGTCTAGTATTATGTATTGTTATTAAAACTGAAACTTTAAAACATTAACTCAGCCAACACATAAAGAATTCTGCAAAGCATTTGATGTTGGTTGCAAAAATAATGTCAGTACTATATCATATTCAGAAAAGCACTTTATGTGTTTCTCTGTTTTATGATCTTTAACACTGCCTTGTTTTTTTCCAAAGCTTCTGTTGGATCCGTCTTGTTGAGATTATTTAACAACTCGGTTTCTTGTGTCCTTCTGGGAGCAGAATGACACTTTTCACTGCTGCCTGTTCTAAGATTTTCTTACATTTCATTCTTATGATTCTATAATTACGTTGGATCAATGTCTGATTGTGTGATAGTTTAACATAAGGATCATCTGCCTCACTCCTCCTCTAATGGGCAGAAGCAGATGCTTTATTTGATCAAGGGTGATACAAACCTTTCACTCATTTTTATTAGCTTCTTTTGTTATATTTTTTGTATGGAAAATATGCTGGACCTCTTTTGATACACTACTGAGCTGTATATCACACATCATTTAAGTAGTTACCGAGCCTTGAAGACATTTGAGTTACTGTGTTAGAATTTTTCTGAGTTAAAAGATTTTTGGTTTACATTGGTTTTAAGGTACAAGTTGTTTGGATCATTCTTTAGTAAAATAAAGATAAATTTAATATAATGTCCTTCATCATTATTGACACTTTGGGATTGTAGTCTCCTAGCAACAGGAAAGAAGACAAGTTGGAAGAAAAATGGTTATGTATAGAAAAATCTACTTCTTGCTAATTACTTCTTACTTTCAAGCTCTTAGTAATTGGAAAAACTGAACCCAAATTTTTAAAAAAAATTCTTTACTGTAGCTACTTTATGTATCTTGTCAATATATTTTAGTGGAGGAATGGTCAAAGTATTTTTTTTTAATGATCCCTGCAGTCCAGCTGTGCAGGAAGAAATAATGGATTTTGCTAACAAGGTTGAGCTTAAACACCATTTTTAACCACATAACACCAGGTTATCCACGCTGTTGGGTCATCTGAGCCTTGTAAAGGGTGAAACAGACTCCAAGAATAAATACATCCTCTGTGCTGGGGAGTATCAGTCTTTAGCAATCAGTAGTGACTCTATGTCAGCCCATCCTTCACCCTGTTTTTCCTTTGTGGTTGTTGTAACTTGGGTCAGTGACCGATGAGTTCACACTCTGTATAGACAAGAAACTCCTTCCCCAAGGAAAGAGATCACCCGCACAGCCGAAAACAAAATTCAGATCATCCACGTGCCCAATTTACTGGACCAGAAGTCCTTAATCTATAGCTGGTAACCAACATCTTGCCTTTGAGATGGCAAGATGGTATTGCTCACAGTAGTAATGAGAGGTCATACTGCTGTGATCTAAGTGGGCAGAGGGAGTGAGGGGTGATGTTGCCCATGGCATGTGGCCCATGGCATGTTGCCCACAGCGTCTGCAAAGTTTCAAGGTCATTTGCTGTTCAACCAAGTTTTGCTTTTGATGATATGTGGCTACCAGTGCATTGTTTATCATAATGCACTGATTATAAATGTATTATAAATGTATTAAATCACTTACCATAAATGTATGAAAAAAATTGAATGTAAGCACATGCCCAGAATTCTTTTCCTTTTTGGTTCCCCAGACCAATGATGGTTGTACATATCCTCTTTTCCAATATAGAATCATAGAATGGTTTGGGTTGGAAGGGACCTTAAAGCTCATCTAGTCCCAGCCCCCTGCCATGGGCAGGAACACCTTCCACTAGACCAGGTTGCTCCAAGCCCCATCCAGCCTGGCCTTGAACACTGCCAGGGATGGGGCAGCCACAGCTCCTCTGGGCACCCTGTGTCAGGGCCTCAGCACCCTCACGAGGAAAAACTTTTCCCTGAAATATCACCTAAATCTACACTTTCTACCTGTTTAAAAGAAAGCTGCTTCTACCTGTGTCTTATAATGTCCCTGTATTCCAGGCTTCTGGATGACATGTAATGGGTCTTGACATTAATTTGATTATTTCTATTATTTAATTATTCTGTCAGGATTTAGGTTTGGTCTAATCTGCCTCCTGTGTTTTCACACTGTCTCTTAACCAGATGTATGATCCCTCCATCATGGATGCTTATAAGCATTAACATTAAAACTGAGTTAAGCGTACATTTAAAAGCAAATACTATTTTAAATGGAGCAGAAGCAGCACATAAGAAGACATAACCTTTTAATTTGATACTTGTAGTTACTTTAAGCTTTTGATATATGAGGCTAGTTAAACGTTATTGTGATAAACGTGGATGCCAGCCACATTGTCTTGATCTCTTAGCTTCGTACTTTTCATGTCATGCTTGGTTTGAGTGGCTTTTTGGTCTTTTTTTTCACTAAAAAAAAGAAAAACATATAACCTACTTGTCGATTTGGAGAGCAAATGTCATTAATTCATTGTATGTCACTTTTTGTTCTTATTTACATATTATACACTGATTTTCTCTGTACCAGTAGGAATTCCAGTTTCTAAAGATGTTTTAGGTGAGCATACCACGTAACACTTTTAAAACTGGGACAAACTGTGTGAGAATCTATTCTGTCTGCATATCTGGGCAGTTCAGAAATCATTCTACACTTTATGAAATGCTGTCTTGAACCATGAGAGACATTTCAAAGAACTTTTGCCTTCTCACAGGGGTATTTGTGTAATCATCTTTGCTGGAACAAGTTCATTTGGCATACTAATGAATTCTCAACTCCAGGAGGTTCTTTCTGCAAAGTTTCTTTACATCAGATTTAATGCTGTTAAAAGCACACAAGAAAATTCAAGCCAGGAAATATATGCCATCATTGCTCTTGTTGCTTCATGAAATGTGACATGCATGACATGAAGAGACGATTAACTAAGATAACTGTTCATATTGTGTGGAGAGGAACAGGCTAAGCTGTAATCTTGCTCTTTTGTGTATAAGCAAAGCCCTGGGATGATGTCATTGTAGGTCCACATTAATTACTCAGTAATTGTAGAATTATAGAATCATAGAATCACAGTGGTTTGGGTTGGAAGGGACCTTAAAGTTCATCTACTATCAACTCCCGTACCATGGGAAGAGGTCTTCCACTAGAGCAGGTTGCTCAAAGCACCATCCAAGAATTATCCAAGAAGAGAAACAAGAATTTTTGAGACGGTTTATTATAAGGGAGATCGGATATGTGTAGTTTTAATTAAAAAAAAGAAAAAAATTGGGCTTTTCTGTAAGCTCTCCTCTTTTGTAGACTTCCATGAGTTTTCACAATTCTCCTTTTTTTTTTTAATGGGTTAGGTTGGGGTATCTTGAGTCCCTGTTTATATAGTTTCCCACAATGGAAACATACTATATCTGGAGTCTAAAATGAGTTTAGGTTTATTTTTCAAAAGCTTAAAACCTGTTTTGGACAAAGTTATTTGACCTATATGTACAGAAAACATATTTAATCTCTTAGTTCTCTTATGCAATGTCTTAATGCAAATACTCTGCTGTAGGGTAAATGATACTCTGTTCACTTCAGTGATTTATCAGGTGTGTTTTGAATAACAGAAGATTTTTGGCAATGCACCAAAAGCAAATTTGACACTCACCCTTTTGCACAGCCTTTTTGCCTGAATCTCGTATCAACTTTCAATACAGAGAACACAAGGGAAAAACTGACTACACTGAAGATCTGTACTGATCCAAGAATATGGGCACAGTTCCTGGCATAATGTGGCCAAGAATAAGATTACTTGACAATTAGAAGAGCATTTTCAAAAATTAGAAACATCAAGTTTTGGCTGCCATTGGCTTTCCAATGGCAGTAATAAGGCAAATCACTTAAATGCTGTATAAATGAAATGACCAGTGTCTTGCTGAGAGCATGGAATTGGACTCAGTGACCCAGATGGTGACTTCCTAATAGAATAACAATTAAACTATAACTTACGATAGAAAGTAGTTTCCAATGTGAATTGTGTTTATCTTAATATCTGACTCTTTTTGAAGATGATTTGATTATCTAGCCTGTATGAATCATACAACTGTAGGCTGAAGATAAAATTTTAACTCATTCAGGAAAATATGCTTCCATTCATACTGTCTGATATGTGCTATTCCATTCTACATTCTCAGAAAAATGCCTTGGTGGATAAAAGCTTTTTTTTATTAAATCCATGCTATCATATCATCCTTTTTACATTTAGTAAGGATTAATATTACTTTATCATTTAGTCATAAAAGAACAGGTCCTTATAATGAACTGTGACAAGAGAGGTGAAGAAGAACTTTGATAGACAGATCTGATATAATGACACAGAAGATAATATGTAATCCACTATCCTTGTATCTTGATCTTTTATATATGTTCAACTGCAGAAGAAATAGAGGAAAAAAAGCTTTTTATTAGAAGAAAAGAAAAAAAGAACACTAGACAGTTTGATTACAGAAAGCTTACTTGAATCACCACTACAGAGGAGTAGAGAATGTATATGACCATCTAACCCTCTTTTCCTCCTAGCAAGGAAATGGTAACATTTTCTCACTGATACTGGAGCCTAATGTTGGAGTCATTTTGCTGATGTCCTCAAGACTGTTAATTTATCCTGCAGTTCCTTTGCTGGCTGAAGACTGAGAAGAATTTGAAGAAGGCATTAATTATCCAGACCATTTTGGACATAACGTTTCTTTCTTCTGTCTTCTTTATCTCCTTCTGCCCAAGGGGAAGAAAAAGACTTCCAGCCTGTAGCTCTGTGTTACAACTGAACAAAACTTCTGTGATTATCCTGCATGTCTGTCCCTTGTTGTTCCCAGTAGCGTCTGCATTAGCTTCAATCAGATTTGAAGGGAGGATGGCATAACTTGAAGGAGACAGATCAGAGAGTGCTCACACTGACGGAGAGGAACACAGGGAAATTCAGTTCTTCTGCTTTAGGGCTAGTTGGCAAGCTGATCACTGTGTCGTAGCTGTCTAGTCAACAGAAGCATGGCCTCAAATTAGCCTCAATATGTTTCTTCAGCAGTAAAAAATGGTCAAATGACATATGGAGTGAGCAAAGTTTACAAATCTATAGGAAACAAGACTTCGCTGGCTTTGTTTCTCCACAAAACATCCCAATTAAACATGTTAGTCCACATGTGATACAACTGTAGTGTGGACAGGTCATGGTTTTTTCAGGTGTGAAGTTTTGCTTCATTCTGTCATGTGAGAAATCAAATCATGTTATCCACGTTAAGATTTTCCTACATACAACTGTGACAATTAACTGTCATATAGAGGCATTCTCCCCTTCGCCCTGTCCTTCAGCATGCGTGTCCAAAAAGCACATTTTCTCCTAATTCTCACAGGATATGAAAAAAATTATTGTTTGTGAAGGTGGAAGTAAAAATAGTTGACACCTAGAAAGTTCAACATTGAACTTCCAAGGGAGTATTTTCTGCTCAGATACTGTCTGCATTTGTTCTAGCATAGCATGGCTTTTACATGTTAATTTTACTGTGGCTGGGAGTGTCACCCTGAATCCAAATAGCTGCCTGGTTTTGAAGAAATGGAGGTTGTACTTGCTTGTAACTTTAATCTCTCTAAAAGTACTGAAAGAAGGATTTTGACATCATAGTCTTTGTGTCTTTTGTTTAAAGATGTGTTTAATTCTTCTTAAAAAACTTTTTCAATGAGATTGTCATTAAAAGGCTGTATTAAACATCATGAATAATTCATAATGCAATTTTGAAAAAAAATGTCATGCAAAACTACAATAATTAGTTTTATGTGATAGGAAAAGCATTATTTTCATATTTAGACAGGAAGTGAACATTCATTTAGATACACTATTCATGTTATACTAAATTATGGCATAAACTAGTGTTTGTAATTTAAAAAAATGACAAGTTAATTTGAAAACCAGCCATAAGATGCAAACTTGTACGTTGCCACGTACCTGATAAAATTGATTACTTTGTCTATTTATGCATTTGGTGTTAAGTGTGTGGTTTTAAAATGTGATTGCACATTTAAAATCAGGCTTGAGCCCATGATGTTGTCTATTATGGTTTTTTTTTGGCTCTTATTCATAATATCTTGAGTAGTAATACCTATAATTTTCAGAGGACACAATGACAATTCTCATTAATTGTCTTGAGTCTTGTAGACAGCTTTAAAGAAGTTTTGAGGTGGTCGAATGGGGTCATGGCGTATGCCTCAAAATACTGCTTGCCTGAATCTGGAGTGTAAGTTGCCTAAATACTGTTGTACGAATACTAACCTATATCTTCTGAAATGAGACTGACTGGCAGTTTCAAGTCAAGCTCTCTTCTCTTACTGACATCTGAAAAATATGCTTCCTTTCTCAAACACAGAGTAAGGAACTGTGCTGACTAGGTACCTCGAACTTCTGTCCTTCTCAAAACCCTCCATTTTGCAGAATCCCTTTTAGTTATTCACTGAATCAAACTGAATGGCATTTTTTCAACTTACTTAATCACCATATACACAGCAAGTAAGAGAAAAGCAATTTCATTTCTTTAAGTTGTGATTAACTTCCAGGCTCATTTAGGAGGAGGGGCACAAACATTTACACATTCTCTGTTGACTTCAGTTCTTGGGCTGCTGGATGTTGGCATGTGTTTTACAAGAAGCTAATAAAATGAAATTTCATTGTGTTTCAGATATTGAGGATCTGCCATGTGATCCAATTAGTAGTTGAGCCCAGCTTTACATCTTGTGCTCAGAAAAGTTTTGGCAAGTTTCTTTGATCTTCTTGGCAGTCCGTGGGAAGAAGCATTTTAATAAAATGGCTTGAATAACAAATACAATACAATTATTTATTACGAATGCATTACCTTTAATACAGCTGCTGGAATACTTTAATGCATTGGTGACCATTGAGCAGTGCAAAGTTTAGTTTGCACAGGGTAGATAAAGCTGAGTGTTGTGATCTGTGAGACCAGGAAGGCTAGGAGGTGAGCTGGGAGCCTGCAGCTTTGCCTGAGCGATTGCTTGGGTGCTGTCACTTGTAGCTGTGAAGAGTTTGCACAGCCTTTTAGACACAGGCAGGTACTGGGATAAAATGAAACACTGAAAAAAAATCTTATTCACAAAGCAGAGCTGGGGTCCTGCCAGAAAAACAATAATGATATAATTACATCTGTATCATGAGACATACAGCGGGATTACTGTAGTGGATGTAGACAGTCATAATTCTGGCATTTCCAAACTTTTGAACACCAATTTTGTGATCTTAATGTGACTTGAATGAATTATTTAAATAGAGTAATGCTGTGAAAATGCTTGTTGAAATGCAGTCAAAGACTCAGAGCAGCAGATAGAGTTTTGACTCATTTCTTCTGTTAATCTGAATGGCAGGCATGTCTGAATCTCACGGCAGGCTTCAAGCATCTCACTCAATGTTTTTAATATGGGCAGTGGCAAGACACTCAGGCCTTGTCTTTCTATGTTAAAATACTACTGAATGATGCTGACTTACCTTGAAACCTTTTAAAAGCGTTCAGTTAAGTGAAGAGGTCAACATAGCTCTGCATTCATAAAATTCTTTCCTTGCTATCCTGAGTTTAGGATCCTTTTCTATTGGTAATTGTTGAAATGAGTTAGCTGTGTTTTAATTATGCTGTTAACATCTTGAGCAGTGCTTGGACATTTGGCATGGCAAGTAGAGTACAGATGTACTAGATAGATAAAGATTATTGAATCATAGAATTCCAGGTTGGAAGGGACCTCAAATATTTGCCAACCTTTTTTGGCAAAGCATGTCTTAGGCTAGATGGCCCAGCACCCTGTACAGTTGGAGCTTAACAGTGTCCAATGCTAGGGAGTCACCACTTCCCTGGAGAGATTATTCCAGTGGCTGCTTTTTCTTATTATGACAAATTGTGAAAATTTCTGAAAAAACTTTATGAGTGTTGAAAATAATGTTGGTATATCTAAATTATTCCTAACTATTCTTTTTAGAGTGTTTTTTTTGTATCTCCAAGGTAATTTTCGGACTACCTCATTAGTGATTGGTACCTAATCTAAAGATCTGGAAAAAAAATTGTTCTATCATCTGGGAAGATCTACTGTTTTTGTACCTACCATAGAGTTTTCTCTAACATGAAAAGGCTATAAATTAGCAAATGATTCTTTTCTGTTTCATTAAAGACATCATCAGAATAGTCTTTTCAGCGGTTTTGACACCTTTTGTAACTTCATATTCTGTGCAGAACAGTGTATACTCATTTCATCAAACCTTATGTATGCAAACTTTTGTTGTGTTAATGGAAGCTCCCTCAGGGTTCTCTGTGGCACTAGCAGAAATTTTAACATTTTGACTTCTGCACTGCTGGATTTTGTGTATGTCACCAAAAAAAGCAGCAAGAATTTTGTTTCTTTTTTGTTGTTATTGCTAGTTCTTTGTTCCTTCAAAGGCTTTTCAAGGCATCTTCCTCCATTTTTGTGGATGCACTCATTTCTTTCCATGATTTAAAGTCATGGAAGATTTTCTCTGGTACCTTTAGAAGTGACAGGTTCTTTTTGAGCTTTCAAAGGCACGGCAAGATACAGGGTTGTGTCGTTATCAACACTGTCAGATTCTTTCTGCAACAACAAAAGAGCCATCCAAAGACTCTCTATTGCAAGATGAGAATTTATTGAGGATGTGCAGAAACCCTGCCTAAGTTTTCTTCTCATTGTTCCTGGTGTACCAAGTATCAACATGACAATAGCATTGTTATAAGTAGTACATAAAAGCCATATTGCCTAGGCAAAGTAAGCTGCCATTTCGTACCAGCAGGTACACTAGCCCTGGGAAATGATATAGCAGTATAAAAAAGCATTTTCATTTATATGAATAGAATTTCTACCATATGGCAGTGGTGCCTTGATCTGGTGGGTTGTGTGTGGACCTTTCCTGACTTTTGTTTTTCAGTGGATGATGTGTTCCCTAAAGCTGGAGTCATGTGGCAGTAAAGGCTGCTTTAGGATTTGGATTCCTGCAGCAGGAAAGAAGGAAGCATTGGATCAGCAAAGCAGTTAATATCAAAAAGAACAAAAGAATAAGGGTTTTGCAACAGAGTTAAAAAGCACCAATAACAAGAAAGCCTTCCCCCCAATTAAAAGGGGAAACCCACAATATTTTGACAGAACAGAGAAAGCACTAGCTTTCTTCCATAATACAAACTGAGAGCATATGCCATCATTAGTGAAATTGAAGATATTGAGATGTGAGAGTAAAAGCATGAACTTAGATAACTTCTGTAATAAAAAAAGGAAATTCTCAGATAACCAGAATACTTAGAAGGGCTGGAGCACCTCTGCTACAGAGACATGCTGAGACAGCAGGGCTTGTTCATCCTGGAGTAAAGAAGGCTCCAGGGAGACCTTAGAGCAGCTTCTAGTGCCTATAGGGGCTGACAAGAAATCTTCAGAGGGGCTTTTGACAAGGGACTGTGGGGACAGGACAAGGGGGAATGGCTTTAAACTGACAGAGGGGAGATTGAGATGAGCTATAAGGAAGAAGTTGTTCCCTGTGAGGGTGGTGAGGCCCTGGCACAGGTTTCCCAGAGAAGCTGTGGCTGCCCCATCCCTGGCAGTGTTCAAGGCCAGGTTGGACACAGGGGCTTGAAGCAACCTGCTCTAGTGGAAGGTGTCCCTGCCCATGGCAGGGGGGGTAGAACTGGATGAGGTTTAAGGTCCCTTCCAACACAAACCATTCTATGATGCATATGCCTATGAAAATGGCAAGCTCAGTGTGATTTCATTGACTTCACTGGTTTTAGCTTGTAAAAAGGTTTATGTCTCTTCGACATGTCATAATAAATAATCCTGTCTTCAGTCCAAGTTATGACTTAAAAGAAATTCTGCGTGTAAATTCCAGACCAAGGATATGAAATGACTTTTCATTTTATCATTTTGAATTTTTGGCAGCTTGCAGACTTAAAGCTGAGGTTAAATGTACCAGTAGATACAGTGTCGTATTAAGAGGTTTAATGTTAATAGAATGAAGATTAACTTGTTCCTCCTGCTAAAAATAGATTGACATTTGCAGTTCAGTTTCTTACAAATATATATATACTTTTTCTATTGCAAGTGGTTTTACGGTACATCTCTGGGTTACTGAGCACATCATCCTCTAAATATGCCCCAGCATAATTATGGAGAAATACTATATTTAATGGAGAAATATAATGTGTATTAATTTTCTATTTCATTGGCATGTTCTGTGTACTTTTTCTAAGCAACTACTGAGAGCAAAATGATTACATTTTAAAGGTGTGAAAAGCATTATTGTTCCATATAGCTTGTAAATATTCAGTCTGCTATCTTCACAAAATTATTTATGTTGTTTATATAAAACTTCCTTTTAGAAAAAGAAATTGTCTCCTTTTCTAATATTTGACATTTGTTCTCATATGCTCTGTTGTACATATAAATGTTTATTCTTATGGAAAGTGTTTTAAAATTGAATCTCACTTCAACAAAGTCAAGGCAAATTTCCATTTTAATTCTAATTCTAATGGGAACACTATTGGGCCAGTATATCTTAGATTCCTTTTAATGTGGTGGTTCACATTTTAAACCAGTTGGAGGGTTAAAAAAAATTATTTTCGAGGACTGAAATTTAATTAATTCCAATAGGTATATAGACGAATGCAGGATTTTGTAATTGTATGTATTTTACAAAAAGAGCATCTGTAAAGTCACAATGAGGGGATCGTTCAGCATACATACTTTAAATTCTGTCCAAGGCAAAAGGACCAAATGAATATGCACTGATGTTATATTTATAAACTAAATAAATAACTTGAAAGTATATTCAAGAAATGATTTAGAAAAAAATCTTTGGGATATGGATTGCTCTCACTTTCTTTCTGCAATTCTTATTTTCTTTTTATTGTTATCTATCTGGTGAATAACTTTAATTAGATTTATGTTGGTGTAAAGCAGCATTCTGTTTGCAGGGTTTTTTTCACAGCAGAAATCCGTAAGGAACGTTCTCTCATTTGTCTTTCTGTATCATTGTCTGCAACGACTATACAATTCCAAACTAGAGGAAAATATCTTCTTAAAGAAGGTACTATAGTCAGTTTGAGCTAAGAAAATGGCATTAGAACTGTGAAATACAGAAGCAGAACTTTGTAAATATTCTGCTTAGCTGTGTAAAACTTTTGCACCACCTTACATTCCTGCATGACTTATTTACTTATGTGAGAAACTATCATCAGCTCTGAAAATGTGATTTAAAAAATGATACATCATTATTGGTGCAATATCTCACCATACCTAATGTTGCATCTGTTCTTCTATACAAAGAGAAATGATTACTGTCCCAAATCTTATATACTAAACCAAGCAGAATGGAATGGAAGGAGATAAAAAATAGGTGTGTACTGGCTATGCTCATGCTAATAAATTACTTAGTGCTGGGGTGTGGGGCCAAGAGCCGAAACTCATACTCTGTATACTCTTCATGTATTGTTTGTGCTCTTAAAGATCTTCATCCCACCAGCTAGCACTTGATCACAGTCCCTGGGCACATTTTGGCACTGAATTTGACACATTTGGCACATTTGCATACTGAAACAGTCTGACACCAATTCGGATACAGCCTTCCTGTTTTGGAAGATGAGAGTGGTTTACATGGATATGGCAGGCTGGTGTCAAGCCATGGTCTGTGGGTTGCTGTGAGAGTCATACCCAGAGAGTCTGCAGGGTGAAGAGTTGATGTTGTTACCATCACCCCATAGGCCTATGCATTTACGTAGTCATTAAAGTGATTTTTAATCATTACATGCTTGTCAAGTCTATGGAAAAGTAGATTTTGCAGAAGAATTTACAGAAACAAGGGAGTATTGGGATGTTCTGAGTGCAATATTCAGCATAAAATAAAATAATAAATGTACACAGGGAAATAGCCAGAAAGCATGTGGAAATTCACATTGTCGGTGCATCAATCGGACTAACAATATTATAGTAGTAGCAGGTTAGAGAGTTTCAGAAGGCCACACAATTCATTTAAAAGTACTAAATACAGGAGTTTTTAACTTGTAGTAAGATCTTATGGAAGAATTTAGTGACAAGTAACCATGGTGACCTCAGCTGTGCTTTGTGTGGAAAGGGAAAGTCAAATGTATGAATCTGGGAGACAGTTATGTATGGAAATAACATGGTTTTGCTTTACAATTTTAGCTGTAAAGACTGAAAGGAAAGATTATTTTGGAGAAATTTGTTGGAGCAAAAGCAGTAAAACTTCCACCTGGAATGGAGATGAAAGTGAGGGAAATTAGGATTTGGCACTGACTTTGAAGACCTATGCCTGAAAAAAGCAAAACAGTAGTTTTATATAAACATAAATATATATATATATAAAAATACCTAATCGATGTAAATCATGGTCATCCGATTTTGCCGTGATGAGATGGTGGGAAGGGGCAGATGATGGGGGCCTTCGACTGATGGGACTAGTGTAGCTACATTAACTTAATGGAGCTACATTGATTTACATCAATTAATTCCTAGTTTAGAAGCTTATTGCTGTAAACCCTTTACCTGATTACCCTGATTCCAGCTTCAAAACACACAAACAGGTCAATTCTTGAGCAAGCCCTGTGGAATGTGGACTTTTCAAAGATACTTTTTTGGTTAATGGCAGTGATTAACACATAAAATCATCTCCTCTAATTTGATCTCAGTGGAGTAGAGACAGTGGACCTGAGAGATGCTATTGCTTCTTATCACCAGTGCTTTAGCAAGGAAAGACCAGTATATGTTCAAAAAATCCTTATTTAGAGAGTGATACTCATAAATTGTGTTTTCATGATAGCGACCATGGATGAACTAATTTGTTGTCACCAGAGATACAAGATTCCTGGCATTTTTGTTATCATATGAGGATCTTAGTTAATGAAACAGAAAACTAGCAAATATTTATGATTCCTTGTGCTTTGACAAGTCTGATTTTCGTCACAGACAGAAAAATCAGGTGCCATTGCCAGGTAACATTCACAGTCATTGAAAGAAAGTGCATCTTAGATTTTATAATTCTCACATATTGTTTTATCAAACATAAATTTTTTTCCTCAGATAATAATTCTATGCTCATATCTACCTGAGTTACTTCCGGAGTTCACAATATTCATTTATACATTGGGGAAGAATAAATAGAAGATTTATTTCTACTAAACTTCAGTCTATAAATTGTAGTCTGCATTGATCAAATTCTTGGTAAAATATTCTAGTTCCCAAATAGCCCCACTAAAAAGATTACCTGAATATCTACATTCCAGGTTTTGTTGATTTGTTCTGTACTCATAGTACTCCTGCACAGGAATGTTAAGAGCATTTCCAGCTCAGGTCATGATGCTGGTTTTCAAAATGGGATACAGTAAATACTTCATTCAAAATCTTTTGTCTTTCTTTTAGTCATACCTATTCAGTTGTAATAATAGCTGGGCAAAGTAAATTTTTTAAGTCTTACTACCTTAAAAGGCTGAAAGTTGTTTGGTTACAATTTAGGTTTATTCATTTAATGCCAGCTCATGCTTAAAGTTCTGTAAAACTGCTATTTTTGCTCTCTACAGGCATTCTTCTCTGCTGAATTTTGATTCTTGTCATACCTGCATGGTTCTTGGTGAGATCACTTCATACGTCTTAAAGCTTCTAGCATTTAAGCTGAGCCCAGGAACTGCTTCTGGAGGCTGATGCACAGTCTGGGGAAGCAGTTCCACCCTTTACCTCCCTCTTCAAACAGCAGAGACATGGTGATTTAACTCTTTGGTTAACTGAACTTCTCTAGTGTAAGCTCTCCATCTCTAAGAACTCACTGTCATGTCAGCACTGTAGGTTTGTGTCTCAGAGACTTGTAATACATTAAGCAAACAGTATTTACATATCTTGAAAGGTAGACAAGTCCAGACAAAACCGGTAAATGCACAGAATCACAGAATGGTTTGGGTTGGAAGGGACTTTAAAGCTCATCCAGTTCCAACCCCCTGCCATGGGCAGGAACACCTTCCACTAGACCAGGTTGCTCCAAGCCCTGTCTAACCTGGCCTTTCAGGGATGGGGCAGCCACAGCCTCTCTGGGAAAACTGTGCCAGTGCCTCACCACCCTCACAGGGAAGAACTTCTTCCTAATACCTAATGTATATCTAACCCTTTGTCAGTTTCAGGTCACTACCCCTTGTCCTATCCCTATTTGCTCTTATAGAAAGCCCTGTATAAAAATTATTTTATATTCTGGCGAGCCTTTCGTGTCTCCATTGTCATTGCGGTTAGATGAGGTTTCCATAGTACTCTTCCTGCAGCTCTTGGCTTCTTCTCTGGAAGACAGTATTTCTCCTTTGTTTTGGTACAGCCAGGGCTAGTCTTGGATAGCCTCTCAGTTAAAAAAGAAAACCCTTTCTCAGCTCTGTCATAATAGTGTTGCTTTGTTTTCTGAATTTAAGATGCTCAAGAGGCTTTTTGATGGTTTACGGAAGGTCTTATTTCTCCCAGCTTTTTTCAAAGAATGACTCTGTGTGTTTTTCTTTGAATGAAGGATCACTGAAATTTAAGATATCATTGCTTTCTCTGGCCTAGTGGAACTAGAGTCCTAGGACCACATTGGATAGAGGAGACCTCCTAGGTGTTTAGTTCATCATCCTGTACTTAGAGCAGATTGCTCAGGGCTTTGACTATTAGAGGACCAGACAGGTCCCACTGTCTTTCTAAGCCCTGCCCCAGTGTTTGGCCAGGCCTACAATAAATTTATTATTCTTTCTTATTTTGAGTTGGAACCTCCCATGTTTCAACTTCTTTCTGTGGCCTTTGTCATTTTAGTTTACACATGGAAGAAGGGCCATCTTCCTTACACTGCCCAGTTAGGTAGACAGCAACAAGAATGACTCTTAGCCTTCTCTTAATGTCATGAAACCCCAATTCTTTCAGCTTTCCCTCCTGTGTTCCAGACCTCTAACCATTTTGGTACTCTATATAGGGCTCTTCCTAGCAATCTGTCTACCTACCAACCTACCAACCTAGGTACTTAGGTACCTATCTGCCTGTCTACCTATGCTTTGGTAGCTCTGTATATATACAATCATTATAGCAAATATCTGAGCCCCTGAAGCAGTGGTTAATATGCAACGTCTTTTAGCATTTCTATAATAACAGCTTCACAAACTCAAACTGTACATGGGCTATGTAGGTGGAATCACACATTTTTTAAGTCACGGGGTCATTCTTAGTGCAGTTTAAAAGAGTTTTTATACATTTTGTTCATGTATAGTTTCTAATTCCATGTCTAAGGGCTGGGTTTGTCTTTTATAGTGCATATCTTCTTTGGTTACAGTGTTTGTCTCCATAAGCAATGCATGCAAAGGGAGTGACTGCAGTTGTATGTTTTACAAATGCAAAATGTCTAAAATTAGTATTTGCTTTTGGAAGCTGAAGTTTTGGAAATACCGTAAAATAAACATAAAGCAAATGTAAAGAGAAAAAAATATAAAATATATAGGATGTGTATTTTTTTTTTAAACTACCAGGATCTGGAATGAGCTTGCAGATGTTAAATACCATATTGTCTTCTTATTACTTTTATTTTATTCTTTTACCTTGATTATTAGAAGAACAAATGATAATGGAATTTAAAGGATGAGCAGTGAGGATCAGGAGATTGAAAGTAATATTTGCAATTCCTTAAAGATGAAGGTAGCAGAAAGCCAAATGGTTTCCAAAAGGGGACATTTCATGGAGTGATTTATCTGATATGGCATTGCCATTTATTGTATAATTTCAGTCTTGTTGCTATGGGAACCAATTTTACTGTTGCAGTGATTGTTAATCAGGATTTGTAGTTAAACCATTTTTACCACAAGGCCTTATATCCTTACAGATTAAATCATGGTTCTCATTGACAGTGGTGTACATCACATATTATTGCCAGAAATAAAATCTGACCAACCTTCCTGTCATTTTTCTCACCATTACCAGAATCAGAGAGCAGAAGCTTAAGTTAACTTTTTACAGGAACTCCAGGGTTCTGCTTCAGGTGCATTTGTTGTGCTTGTACAATTCCAGGAAAAGAAAAAAACCAAACCAACAACAAAGCAAGCTTCTGCCTTACAGTATAATCATTTTATTTTTCATTTAAGTGGAAATGAATTGAGTACTCAGGAGATGCAGTTTCTACATTGCTACTTCAAGCATCTCTTGAAGTAAAATTAAAGCTTAAGGTCATCTAAATTTATGAACTTTTCACTCTAATGACAAGAGGGAGATGTTTGTGTGTATGGAGGGAGGGCTCCACACTTGAAGTTTAGATACTTTAGCAGTGTAAATATTGTCTATCTTTTCAATCTTCCCTCTAGTTTTACAACTGTCCCCATAAACAGGGTGTTGGCAGGAACAGGGACAAAAGTGCTAATGCAGGGTAGATTGTATTATCCTTTACAGGAGGATACTAGGGTCAAAGAGCATGACTTTTCTGGTCCTAGTCCTGGTTGATTCTCTGTAAGGTGAATAAAAATGGGAAGAAGAATTCTTTCTCTCCAAATTTACTCCCTTGGTGACCTGAAGAACTAAGCTGAAGTATTTGTCGAACTGTGTTAGTGTCTAACATTATCAGCTTAAAGTAATGAACACATGCATTACTGCTTGATTTTTTTATATATCTTACTAGTTTATTCGCTATCAAAAAAATCCTTTAAATTCTGAAAAAAAGCTGCTGGTAAAGTGTAAACTGATGAAATGCTGCACTCAAAGTTCACAGAAAACTTGAAAAACCTATGAGAATGGTTAACTTGCCCGTTCATCTCAGCGGGTGTTTTATGCTGAACTGTAGCAATGGTCAACATTGCTTAGTGTTCACCGGAGATCAGTTTAATGGAATCATTAAACAAAATGCTTGTCTCTGAGTCCAAAACTACTGACCTCTGATGGCAGAGCTCCAGTTCTTCACTCCTCTGGCCAGCTCCTTTAACTTGCACAATGAAAAGTTGTCAACACAAAATTTGTGATAGATTGTGAGATGAAATGATGTGGATCACATCATTTGAGCCCAGACTGGGCTGGGGACTATTTTCCTGCTTCCTCTATTATTTAAGTAGCACTTTGGCAGGATTTCTAAAGTGCTAAACCAGAACAATGCAGAATTGCTCTCATTGTTCCCAGATTTATGTTTATCTAGTAGTATATTATTCAGTATGATACAACCAGGTAGCATTTTATGTGATGCTTCACAAAACCCCTCAGACTGTTGGCTTTTTCCTGATGATTCACAGCTTCTCTAATTTCAAGTCAGCCCCGTTGAGCCAGGAACATCTTTGTAACAGTTTTGTTTTCACTTCATTGTATTCCAAGTACACTGAGGGATGCAGAATCAAAATATTAGCAAGGTGCTAGTCACATTGTTTTGATCCCTTTCCTGATTTTCTTTCTCCCTTCTTTCCCCTTTTTCACGTTCACTGCTGCTGATACCCAGCCCCCACTATAATTCTGATTGGCTAAATTAATTCTGCAGCATCCTGCTGTGAATAATTATGTTCATCCAGTGTGGAGCTGGATGCCTTTCTCCCCCCCTCCTCCTCCTTGCCTAAATTATAATGTGACAATTGAAGCTCACAGCTGGCTCATCAGAGGTGGCCAGTTTGGGAATTGGCACATCTGAATGTGCCTCTCCGTTAACTCCCTGCCTTGATTGCTTAAGACAAGACATATGTAAACCCCATGATTATTACAATTTTGTGCATTTCACAAAGATACTGCTTTAAACTGCAAAGCTGTTGTGTTTGTTGGGGGAGGGGAAATTACAGGAATTTTTCTCTTCTCCTCCCCACCATTGCCTCCAACAATAAATAGCTGTCAGACTTATGTCAAGAATGAAATTATAGGAGCACATGAGGCCTTGATTACATTGTTTTGGATAGATTGCTATTAGCATACTGAAATGAAGTCTAATTTTTCAGTGCTTTAGCTCAGTCAAGAATCAAGTGACACTGGAGGGGGAAGGGATATCGTCTACAAGAAATGAATGATGTAATTCTGTGCAACCATTCTGTAGCCTGTTTCAGTTATCAGTGGTTAAAAACAAACAATGAAATAAATAAATATATTCTGCTGCAATGTATTATTAGTTGGGAGGTAAGGCAAAGCCGGTGTATTATTGAACAAAACAGTCAGGTTAGATGTCATTCTTTGTGAACTCATTAAAGACATCTCAAAAGCAAATTGGTGTATATTTAATCTATCCTCACACAGCTTCTAGTTCACTCAGTACATTTGTATTTTAGAGTTGAAAAGATACTAGATTTTATTAGTTGTTTGCATAATTCATAGCACATTGCCAGTTTCAGCTACGTGCATCCTCTGATGATGTGTGCTTATTATCAGATAATGTGCAGGGCGAGTGCCCTTGTTGTGGTTTTGTTGTTTACAGTTTCGGATGATGTGCACACATTGCTCACTTAGTTTGAAAATCTTTCATTTTGTATTCTGTGAGTGTCCTAACCTGTAAATGTTTCAGGATCTGTGACTCCTAGGATGGTAGTTGTATTAGTCACAGATACATTGTTTTAACTACCTCCCTTTTGGAGGGGTGGAAATAAATAAAAATTGTTTTGACTGATTCTTGAAACAATCGACCTGGAGTTTGGAAAAGGTCAAGATCCATTTGGGTTTACTGGGGCAACTGGGAGCAGCAAGAAGAGAGCATGAGCTGTGCATGATGATACATAAAATTTCTACTTGCATGAGCTTAAGCTGGCTGTGTTCTTTCTGAGTAGCAAAGTAGTGGGTGAGACACACGAGACATCCAAATCCTTTAGAAAGGATTTATACCACAGCATCATGAATTTGCTAGATGACACATGCTATGCAGAAACTTCTTATTGAAATGTTAGACATTTTATCTTTCTAATTTGAAATGCTGAGCACTTTATTAGAACTTAAATTAATACAGCTGCATCAGCCGCAGAGGGACATGGTAATTACAAGTAATTCAATTTGAAACATCCCTAAAATGAAACAAAATACCTTGCTTATTCTATAAAAGGCAGTTTGAGATCTGCTGTTTTGGAGAGGTCTTATTACTCAAAGAAAGCATGGTTTAATTTGTTGGAAAGCTGGGAGTCTCTTGGTTTGGTGGCTCATGCAGCCTGCGGAGCTCGTGGGCAAAGGCCTCTGTGAATGCCAGGAGTTTACCAGAGTTCAGAAGGTGCTTAGAGAAAAATCCTTGAAGAGCTGTTAAACAATAACGACTACTTCCAGCGATGCTTTAGGTGCAGATAACTGTAAATGAGAGACTCTACAAGGAAATACCACTGTGTTCTTATACTGTTACACTGGGCAACATTAAAGCACAATCAAGGAAAAGGACCCAGATATACTTTTGGTCAAATCTTAGGTTTATATGGAATATTGATTATCTTGCATTTTAGTTAGTGTTTACCTAGGGTTTGTTTTTATGTGTACTGCAGATGGTTGGTACTCCAGATGGTTATGGTACTCCCGATGGACTGTTTCAGTGGGTTGGGCTTTCTAGAACATTTCTAATACAAAGACAATTCAAATGATAGATCTTAGTAAAATAGATATTATTAATTTCATGTTTTAAATGGTTCCAATTGCTTCAGTATTAGGTGCAGAAGGCAATGGAGAGAAAAGATGAAAGAGGGAGTGTAAGGTGGTGTGGAACCAAAGGGCTTTCTAAGTCAAAGCTGGTATCTTCACTTGTGCCCAAAGTCCCTTTGAGCATGGGCTCATCACTAAATCTTTCTCACGAAGTAGTGAGATGCTGCGTCCATAATCAGCCAACTAACCCTTTCCAAGTCAGTCTAGACCAAGCATGGGGCTGACCTGTGCTACCTGGGCCTAGGAAGGAGACATGAACCTTAAGGTGAGTTACCTGATGACCTGGCATGAACCAAAACCACTTCAACCCTTGCCTTGCTATGAGACTTCCAAAAGGCCCTTGGTAGTCAGGTGAATTGATACAACCTTGTCGTCTCCCACTGGAAAAATATCCAACATTGGGTAATACTTATTTTGCAATTTCTAAGCTGCCTTGGCCTGTGATATGACTATCAGGCCAAAGCATTAAACTCAATCCCGAAAGTCTATTGTGGTGGTTTTGAGGAATATTTAGCATGTTCTTTGGTTATAACTCATAGCTTGGTAATCACTTCTGTACTGGCTAAAACATGGGAGCCATGGGAAAAATTAAAATAATTCATCGTGGTTTGGTTCTCCATTGCTCCTGAAGCTTTCAAAGTGAACTTCATAGTTCTGAAATATACCTTTTATATCCATTGTAGTGAATTCTTGCTGATATTTCGGTACAACCTCAAAAAGCACATGGTATTGTCACTGTATCAGTTTACTAAGAAATATATCTCTCAGAGTTAGGTGAATATCACTTTTGAAATCAGTGTGTAAGAACATCTTGAAATGGCATAGAGCTCAAACAATTGAAGTTATTGCCAAGGAAAATTTCAGTTCCATTGAGATCAGAGAAAAAAGCAAGCTTACTAAATGGAAAAGGACAAATTCACAAGGAAAACAAGATGAACTCAGGCAAGAACTAGAGAGAAAAATAGGTAGTATGTATTAAAAATCCTAATCCTAATAAAGAATCTTAAAAATTCTACAAATCATTTCTGAATTCTAAAAATCTAAAAATATTGATGCAAGGGCTAAATAGTATTTCTTGCTTAACCGTGTTTTCATGGGTTAGTTCTACTGAGCTGTTTGAAAATCAAGTCCCCCTCAATAATGGCAATACAACCACTTTACCCACACTGAAAATGATGGCAGTGTTGCTGTTGGTGATGGTAAGTACCAAATGTTGCTCAGTTTGAATAAAGATCTCATGAACTGATACTAAAAAAGGAAATCAGAATTTTTAATTAGAGAGGATGCTAGTTTTCCAGCCTGTGGTGTCTGAATTTTCAGTTTCAGTGGTGTGAATGTGTTGTAAATATTTCATACAACTCCAGTGACTACTTACAAGTCACTGGAGATACAAGTTTAAAAGTAGTTAATCAGAGGAATAGCTCTGTTAGACATTTCAAGTGCTTCAGAAAAAAGTGAGAGAATGCAAACTCATGTTAGTATTTCCATGACTTAATAAAAGAAGCCAACAATGTACTAATACAGCTGGAGGGAAAATTGGTATATCACTTATTTTCTGAGAAATGTTTCAGACATAATTAACCCAGTATTCATACACTTGTGACAATACTATTGATTAGCTAATCAATGATAACTAAATACACACCTCTAAATTACATATTTTAAAACACATTACATTATATCAATGGAAACAAACCAGAGTGCTTTAAATGCATACAACTCATCAGGAATTTAATACATGCTAATTGTGACCAAAATTTCAATTAATGTTTTGATACATTACATCATATTCAAGAATCTAAAAAACTATGAAGTAATCATGTTCATCATGGCCATATCAAATGATCTCTGAAACATACTATCAAGAAACAATGGTAATTTTCTGCTATTTGCCAACTTTTTCTTGTTACAGATAGGGACTTCATCTCTTTATGTGTGTATATATATTTATATATA
>NW_009920519.1:28427-51983 GCF_000696875.1 Nestor notabilis | reverse complement strand
ACCCGTGGATGGATTTCATCAGGTCCCATATTTCCATCTCTCACTGCTGTCTGTTTTCTTCCAGTCTTACTCCCTCAGAACATGCTTCATTAGCATCACTTACATCTACCTAAAATACATCTAATTATAGAACTTTTGTATCTGATAGAAGTCATAAAGTATTCAAAACTGCTTGTGAAATACCGTTTTAAGTTTGCAAGAGTTCCTGTTAAACAGCAATGTACAGACACAGCTGCAGCCCCGTCCCAGCAGAAATTACCTGTTCACAAACTTCCTCAGTAGGGAAGTTCTCAGTAAATGCACTTATTTATCCTAAAATCCTATCAGGAAATTAAACTTCTTTGACTGGGATAATCCAAGACACAGAGCTCGGGAACACTCAGGTCTTAAAACGCACTGAAATACACAAACACACACACAGTAGCACAGAAAAGCAGCAAGTGAGGTTTGACTTCGTTCACTCGCCAGACTAACGAACACAGTTAGTTTCTCAGACTTCTCACATTACTGAAGATCCTCTGCATTTTAACAAACTGACTTTCATTTTACCTGGACGTCGACTGCAACTGCGAAACTGGTCAGTTACTGTTTTAACTGGGAGAAAACTTGGGGTTTCTTTTTCCAGCTAATCCTGGTTCCCAACCTGCCTCTTTATCCCCATCATATTCATGTTTATTGTGTTCTGTGTTCGTGTTTGCAAAGTTCCAACCTGACACAGTGACATTACCACAACCAGCTCAACCCTTCTCACCAGTCTATCACAGGGAGCAACTGTAGCCTAATTCAACAGATTTATTCCTTGAGATTATTTTCTCCTTTATGATTGTTCTCAGAGGAACAGTGTCATAATCAGAATTTGAATTCTTCTGCTGAAAACTGAGCAGTTTGGGCCTGCATTCTCAATAGGCTTTTTTACATAGGGATGTTTGTGAATTTACTCAAAAGTTTAAGTGTTCATAGAAATTACTAAGAACATGTGAGTGTCACGATAAAAGTGTTTGTTCTTTTTGCTCTGGGACTCAGACCACAAATAATAAACACAACTCCATCTGTTCCAACCTTTATCTTTAAAAGCATACAAGGAACCCACCTCAGAATTTACATGACCAGCTCTCCTTGCAATTTACATTTACTATCCCAAGCTCGTTGCTAAGATTCCAGCTGAACACGTGTTACTCAAAGTTTTTTAAAGCAAATGACATCCAAGTTTGACACATACAGGATATGCATTTCCTGGCCTGATTCTGCATGGAGCTTGCTTTCCTTCTTCCTCTTTTTTTAAGGCCAAACCCAAACTTGAAGAATTACACTTCAGTATTCAAATAATTACAATGACCTCTCTCTTTACAGAATATTAGAACACAAAGAAACTCTTTCTGAAAGAACAGCAGCTTGGACTTGTCCTGATTTTTCCTGGATCATTATGCCAATCCATTAGAGAAACCACCTCCAGCAGGAACATAAGGCATGACTAATCAGTGCTTGAATTTAACTAGCGAATGTCTGTTTGTAATATAGGAAATGATCGCAAAAAGCAACGCAGAGAATCTGGCAACTGGCCGCAGTGGAAATAATTTTGTTGCAAATTATCACGTTCTGATCCATGTCATACAAAGGTTCTATCCACTACAGCAGCCCCTCCTTGCTGGAAACAGAACTAGTCACACTGTAAGTAAAACATTCATGTAAATGTACTGCATTTAGATTTTTAATACATGGGACATCCACACTTACACCTTTTGAAGATGGCTTAGAAGCAAAACTGATGGACAAACTTTGTGTAAATATCTCCCTCCTCCCAACCTGGAGCAAAATTTTTCAGTCATACCAAGGGTAAAACCCGTTTCTTTCTTACCAGCTTTCGCTCACACATTAAAAAATTAGGTTCATCCAGAATATACAGTGTATGTTTCAGTATGAAATAGCATCTTCAAAAAGATGACAAACAGCAGTCATCTTCAAATCATCCTCTTAAAATAAATACTACCTGTAGAAAAAGCAGGAATACCATATGGGACTATTAAGCTTAGAATTTGTGCAATTTTTTTAAAGTGACCTTTTGTGAAATTAAATGCAAATTACAAGATTGCAGACTGAAAAATACTTTTTAAATATTAAAAAAATAAAATGCTAACAATGCATAATGTACAAATAACTGAATCAGGAAACAAGAAATCTACCTTAATGAAGGAAACTGGGTGTCCATACAGACTCTATTCAATTTCCAAAATCCATTTTTGCTAGCACATCTATAATTCACAGCATGTGCTCAAATGCCACGTCACATTCAGTAACAGGAATATATAAAGAAACATTATTTGGACACACAAAACATGAAGATAAATTTCTTTCTTAACCAATGTTGGATCAATCACATTTATATTTTTTCTTATAGAATGTGATCAAGTAAAACAGAAAACCAGAGTGTATACATTGCTGATTTTTTAAGTAATGTTATGTACATTTTATTGCCAGTATATGCACAATGGTAAGCATAGAACTATAAATACACAATGTAATTAAACAGTAGAAAACAACAAGGATGTTACACGTACAAAGGAAAGAAAGAGGAGATAGTATTTTCTTGATGTAGCTGCTAAAAAGGGCTAGTGGCGAGTTAGGACAGTTTTGGTTTTAAGTCTTTACGTATATTCCTACAACTTTTCCCCCAGATAAATCTCTGCAATGGCATTGCTTCTTTAACAACCACATCTTAACTCTTTCTAGTGCATTCACTTCGGACTAAAGTGAAAACAACCTTTCATGTAACTACAAGCATCTGTTACTCAGTTTTGCTTTTCAGTTCCTAGCAAATAAAGTATATAAGGAGTTTCTTATGATATTTGGCTGCAATGCTGAAGAATAGAGTTTTGAATACACATTAAGTGATAATTTGGAAAGAAAAAAAAAAAAGATTTTCTGTAGATAGTTCTCCCACTGGGTGCTCTCTGCAGCAGCTCAGTCCAAAATTAGTCACCCTGAAGAGGTAGAGAGAATTTCAGCCTAGCACAGATCATCATCCTTGGCACCGCTATTTTCTCTCTTATCAGGATACACTTCCTACAACTAGACATTATCACAGTCACAGGGAAAAAGAAATCAGGGAAAAATAAGGTTCCCCCATTCCTGGGAAGGGCAGTTTCACCCCAATTCTCAGTTATCAGCTTGCTGCTTATATCCAAGACCAAACAAAAAAAAAAAAAAGGAAAAAACAAAAGAAAAAGACAACATTTAGGGACACATTTACTTGATCTTTGTTCTCTTTCCATTATCAAGTTCATAAATACAAAGAACCATTATTCACAATAAACTAACTCTCTTTCAAAAATGGAAAAACAAACCCTGGAAACATTTCCACACCTCAATCCAGATGGGTCTTGAGGATGCTATTCAAGAAAACCATGCAAATAATTTGGTGCAGCTTTCCCAACTCATCCAAAATATATATATTTATATTTTTAATTAAAAGGTGGCAAGGCCCATAGCAGTTGTGATTATTCCCTTCCCTCCCCCACCTTTAAATTCAATGCAGAAAATCTCGGTGCTTTTAGGAAGGTAATGAATAAATAGTTTTCTGCACTGTTGTCATAAAATCCCATGTGAATTACAATACAAGACTACTTGTTCCAGCAATTAGGTTGAGAGGAAACATTCTAGTGATAAAGATAAATACATACTGAGCATGCTTGGGCAGAGCACTCCATTCTGAAGC
Source organism: Nestor notabilis (assembly GCF_000696875.1). NCBI lineage: Eukaryota > Metazoa > Chordata > Aves > Psittaciformes > Psittacidae > Nestor > Nestor notabilis. Next base: position 48,271 of record NW_009920519.1, on the reverse strand, counting down.
ATCCTGCTTGAAGAACGAAAGGTGACAAGGATGGTTCACGTCCATCAAGTGACCATTAACTCTGCTGCAACAAAGCAGACTGCCACACTATCACCAGGTCAGCACTGCTACCCTGAAAGGGCTGTCTCCCACAGGAAGAGGTACTGGTTGTACCAGTCCTCTGCTGCGCACACTAAATTCTTATTTATGCAACAAACATACAACCAATGAACAATATCACTTTTACAGAACTGGATCAATCCAGCTTTTTTTTTATAGGCGTATTTCTCAATCTCCAGAATACCCCAAACAAGCTGTAGATAATGATGAACCACCACCACAGTGAACGAGTCTCACTGCAGTTCAGACTAGTTCAGCCTTGTTTCACATCACTTCTTGTTTCTAGCGAAGGACATGATACTCAACCAAAATAGCAATAAAAAAGTAATGTTATCTGCAGCTGAATAAAAGCAACAGAATTTAGAGTTTAACTTCTGAAGCTTAAACCATACCTTTTAATTAGCATTAAAAAAAAATCTCTTTTTTTAATACAATAACACTGGCAAAAGTTAATGGGAAGACATGGAGGATTGTGAACAGGATAGCTGACGGATTAGATTATTTTAGGTTTTATTCTGCTTTGATCAACTGATGTTAATACTGGTTTTCCTTGGATTGGGAATAATGGAATAATTCTATTGCAACAGTCACATGCAGGCTGAGGGCAGCCATTGGTTAAAGAAAAAAAAAAAAAGAAAAAAAAAGAAAAAGAAAAAAAAAGAGAAAAAAAAACCCCAAGAGAAAAGTTCCAGAAGTTGTATGTAAGAATTTTCCTTTCATGGCAGAGGGCCGTGCCCTTGCTTTAGGAGACCTGGGTGAGTCTTGTCAGCTTCATTAGCTTTGTCCAGCCATATCTGCAGTGGCATCCCCTGGTCCAGAGCCTGTTTGTGCACGTTTGATGTAAAGGTTCAATAATTTCATCTGCAAATTTAAGCCAGAAATTCACTTTGTTTAGTATGTGCAAAGTATACAGACTCCAGGAATGGTACAACAAAGGAGACGTTAAACCACCTTCTCTTCTCCAACAGCAAAACACAGTTGATTCAAAGGTCACATACTTGTCAATGAAAACAAGCAGCAGCAGAATGTGTCACAGGAGAAACTGCTCAAGATTCTTTAAGGATGTAAAGAAGAGAATGATCTACGGTAGCTAGATTAAGATAGATGAAATGTTTTCCTTGGGTTACAATGCTGTTTTAAGTAAGGTAGATTTGGTTGTTTTTTTCTTCTAAGTTAATGTTGAGGTTTTGGGGCTCTAACTAGAGTTGTCAATGCTGGTACTTACTACAGCTTCCACTACTGTCTAGAATCAACATTCAACACAATCACTGCCACAGAGTATTTAAGATAACACTGTCTTCTTCACAGATATAGAAAATAAATCGTCCTTTTTTATTCCCAAAGAGATTCACAATTAATATAATTAATATACAGCTGTTTGCATGCAAAACCTGCACGTAAGAGATGTCAATAAAATCATAAATACCCTGAAACAAAAAAAGAACACAGACTATTATTATTATTATTTTCAAATTAGAGGTACTGAAAGGACTGATGAAAACAAAACAATAAGGAAGAAGAATAAATAAAACTTCTGTATGTAAAATCTATGTATTACATTTATTGCTTTCCAATCAGAACTGGCATGAAAAATAAGGCAAGAAATACTGATAGGAAAAGCCACGCTGAGTACAGCCACTATCACTACTACCAGTGATATACCCAGTAACTAAACCCGTTAAACAGCAGTAAGAAACGTAATTTAGTATTTATCTTAATGGTGAAGTTTGTAACTTGCATAAAGATCTATAGATTTTCAGTTTTGAGCATTTTATGACAAATTTATATTCATCCTCAAAAGATCTCTGTAGCCCTGATACACTCATTCAAGTATATACTTTTAAGAAACTTCCTGGCAACTGCAACCGAAATGCAAACGCGTACATGGAATTATGACACAAGATTTCTCTAAATGGTATCTTTTACTTACTTTACTGCCAGTGAGTTGACTGAGATGTGGTTTTAGTTCATCGCCAATTACCGCATGAATGGCTACAAGGCAGAAAACACATGCCTTACGAACGCTGCTCTCTGAATTATCATAACCCTAGAAAGCAATAAAATTAACATTAATACCGTATCAGTTAATGATTAAAAGCCTCGGAAAGCTTTACTTATTTACTATGATAAATACATTGAAGCCTACAGAAAATTAATGCCAGTGTAGCCCAATGAGGCATTCCAGCATAAAATCAAACATGCGAATTCAGAGCATGCACTTACAAAGCAGGCTGATTATTAATCACCATTGATAATCATTTTCCAGACTGAAATCAACCCCCACGCAATCCTGTGCATAAGTTACTCTGAAAACAGGCCTGCTGTCAGGCAACAGGGGAGTATATAAGAGAAATTGTTCTAGATCATACTGGTTTACTTAAAGCAGAAGGCCACTCAGTTTAGAGCCTCCTTACTCTGAAAGAGGTATTCTCTTAACAGGTAAAGATTCTCTTGTTAATTCCCATCTCGTTCCTTAATGATTTTTGCTTCTTTGCCTCTCTGCCAGTACCCCATATGCCTGGCTGCCTGTCTCACAGCCCCTTCTCAGAGGGTCCCTTCCCTGCCTCTCCCTTCCTGCAGATGTATGATCAGATCATACCCATTAAAGACAGAAATCTGCAGAATCCAGCTGTCAAGCTCTCTTTATTCATCACATGAAAATTAATATATCTTGGCTCTTGATAAGGTGGGAATGAATTTAAAAGACAAAGGAAGAGAAACCTGTGATAGCCTTCTGATTTTATTAAAGTTTCTCCAATCAACTGCTTCTTTCCTCTTACCTCCCACAAACTGTAAGCGATAAAAGCCTACAATTATACACAGTACAACACAGGCAACTTCAGACCAAATGATTCCAACTTGGAAAAGATACAAACAACAAAAACCCCTATCTTATAATTAAAAGTATCTACCAAGCTTACCTATAATCAGTACTTTATATCCTACCAAGATTTCCTTTGAGTCCTAACTGCAGTTATAATTTAACTACCTGCCAATCAAGAGTTTGTTCCCACTAGGTGAGTTATTTTGGGTCAAAGCAGCCATCAGCTATCAGACAAATAAAATCCCTCATTAGAACCAAGTGATATTGTCTTTGCAATTCTTATATATACTTACAGTGTTTCTTCTCTCCTTACCTGTATTAGACCTGGCACAATCTCTGGTAAAAGCTGAGTAAGGGTTTCTTTAGATACTCTTTCTGTAACTTTTGTCTGCATTTTGATTGCAGCCAGATTAATGGGGTAATCTGCAGTTTGGATAATCGGACAAAGAACTTTGATGCACTGATCTGGGCTAATGGAAGTGGCCAGCATGGAAGCAGCTTCTTCAGCAGATCTCACCACCTATTGAAAGAATAGGTAAAAGACAGGGAAAACTACTTACAAGAGATTGTTACTATGGTCTGTTATCTGTCAGTAATGGTCTTGAGCACAAGCATTTCCTACAGTATTGTAGAAATACAGGAATTAAGAACCCTTTCTGAATCTGTTTACAAGATTCCAACTGCTGGATATACATTCCTAAAACCAAGATGTGCCAATATTCTGGGGCTAATCTATGTCCTTGGCAATATGTGTCCTAGCTTTTCAAACCTGCTTGTTGAATTGGATCTGAAATGTCTCTATTCTGCAACTACACACTGAAATATCACCACCTCTGTAAATCTGATTTCTTGTGCTGTCAGTTGTTAGGTCAGTGATCACTGACAACGTGTTTTCACATTCATCTAAAAAACATATTTAATGACATGCCTGGATTGCTACTTCTACAAGTCAAGCTAGCTGGTGTTCTTCCCCTCCAAGTTTGAAAGAAACTACAACGGGACAGTGCTTTAAGCCTGAAGAATATGCAAAACAAACAGAACAAGAGTAACTAGACAGGAAGATAATAGGTACAGAATCTCAGGGTACAACATGGACACAACAGACGAAATTAACAACTGATCTTCTTATTAGAGCAGCTGTGGCATCTGCCATCTAAAGAGTCAACCACTGTAGAAAGTCAGTGATGTACAAATTCCTCCATAACGGTTTCTCTCCCTCCTTGTCCCTTTTACTCTCTCTCTCTTTTGTATACATGAAACCAAGAGAGAGAAAAGGCACAATAACAGAGAAAGACAGAGGAGGACAAGACATTGTAATAAATACAGTAAATGAAACAGATCAAGAGGGTGCAGGGAAAAGAGGAGTGAGTTTCAGATGAATGACAGAAGTCATTGGTATGGGAGGCACTTCAAAACTTAGAACTTCACATAAGTTCAGCATAGAGTAAGTGCTCGTGCCTGGGGAGAGCAGGAGAAGATGTGATCATTTGGTAATATACCTGGATTCTTTCCACAGCATCAGTGATACTGACGGGAATTGTTGAATACTGGGGTGGGCACTGCACTTATGCTTCTTGTATCTACAAGCATTATCCTTTATTGTGTATGCATGCATCATAAAGACTTCTGAGCAAGATTCCAGTTATCCTTCTACTTCTGAATCCCCTCACTATTCTTGGCCACCGCCAACTCCTCCCTTTGATACACTCCTGTGCTGTCTGAAAATGGAAAGGGTTGACAATTCCTTGCCGCGTTCAATGCGTCTCTGAACCATGAACCTCAATGAAATCCAAAAGCTTGTTGTAGAGCTCCAGGACACCTATATATGGGTTAAGATGTCATACAAGGAAAAAACTCCCTTCAGTTACTCCTTGAAGAGCTAAAATGACACATCATTGTTTACAGCACCCAAGACAATTGTTATTAGGGCTGCTATTAAGCATTTGAGAGCTTATAAAACAGCAGTTCTCTTTTTTCTTGCATACCTGTGTTAACTAGTAACAGCTGAATGCTTGATTATTACCCAAATTACTTCCTCGGTAAGATCTGGCTAATTTCTCAAAGCACTTTTGGGGCAGCTGTTTCAGTTAGTAGTAATTTGTCATAAACAAATAGAATAACTGATTACTCACCTCCTTATGGGGATCCTTATGTGCTTCTAACGTCTTCATGATGGTGAGCTCTGCATAATTCTTAAACCTTGCTGGCTGGTTTCTTAGAATTTCTCTTAAAACTTTCAATGCCAGAGCTCTAATTGCATGCTAAATATCAAAATCAATGAGTTAGGTATCTTTAAACAGACATACGGTTTAACACCTATTCAGCAGCTGAAGAGTCTTTGCTAATGGAAAAATATCAGATTATGCTTTATGCTTAAAGGTAGTATGAACCGAGTGTTAACAAATCAAGCTAGGAAAAAAATCTTCAGTTTCTCACTCTTCTGGATTTCTCTTTTTGCAGATAATTCAGGTGGCACATCATAAAAATGTTGCTACCTAATGCAGTAAGCTGTGCTACCCAGAAGTTAAGTTGCACACAACTTTACTGTTCGCAAGTGCTGATAAAACCTACAGCATCACAGCATACAAATACATTTTTTAACATTTTACTTATGTCAATACCAAGTATTAGTGTCTTTTTGATCCAGTTATGTAGAACTTGGTCTCTTCACAATGAGCATTATTGTATTTTAGAAATACATTTTTAACTGTTTTGCCACACATGACGACGTGATATTCTAGACTCCACCAGGGGCTATAAACAGAGAAGTTTTGAGTCTTACTGAAAAATGTTTCATCTACTCTATTATATGGGAATGGACAAATAAGAACACTTGAGAAGGTGAATGTTACTGATGCCCTTTTTACTGTCAGGGCATTCAGACTGTATTTCCACAGTTGTTTGTTTTTCAAGACTAACTGGAATTTGTGCCTTTCTGACAACACATACAAAATTCAAAGATACTGACAGTAAACCATGTGCTCTGTAAACATTCATAACTGGATTAATCTGAATGTACCTCCTTATCTCCAAGTGTTTCAAGCAGCAGAAGCAGAATTGTTTTGAAGTGCTCATCCCAAACACCGAAAGACTCTTCCTGAGTTAACTTCATGAGCTCGTACAGGGCAGCCTTTCTTTCCTCAACTCTCTCATTGTGGTTTGATAACTCTTTAAGTAACTCTGCAACCAGGTCAGAATGGTCCATAGGAGGCTCTGCCAAAATAGAGTGCACAAATACAGTTCTCCACTCACTGCAGTTAAGTATTAGCGCCTGCTGTGCAACTGAAGGGTATTTTCTAGGATGGCTATCTGGCTTTCTAGCATACTTTTTCTGCCCCCAAATTTGACTGCAAAAGTTGCAATTTGGCTACTCTTTTTTCGGTGCTGAACAAGCTTACAGTAACAGAAAATCCCCTCCGAAAAAAACCTGTAAACTAGTTTACTGCAAGAGTTCTTACGCTTGCAACATCTGCAAGTGGCAAGTACTCTACATCCTCTAAAACCTGGTCTATATGGAAAGTGCCACCTCTCCCACACGACTCATCCAAGCTGATTAATCTGTCTTTCCTGTGTTGGTACCATGGAATTGCTCAGGCTTTTGTAAGCCACGGTTCCACAGCGGTAGCTAGGGAAAAAAGCACACACAAAAATAGTGCTTGGTACACAGCCACTGCAATGGAAGCAAACCAAGGCCATGAGTCCCACAGAGATTCCCAACAACAGTCATTAAGAGATGGCCTGAATTTTAGTTTTGATTAGGGAGAATTCCATGAAAATGGAAAAATGCATCAGTAACACAACCCACGTTTGTGAACACTGAAGAGATCTGCAAGCAGTCAAAAAACTTAAAACTGGTCTTAATGAAAATGAAGTATCAAGGTGCTGCCTTTATTCCACCATCAAGACCCGTAGAATCACAGAATGGTTAGAGCTGGAAGGAACATAGTCTTTTAGAAAGAAAAGCATGTAGCTTCCATCTCTGCACTGAGACTTCTGGATAAATTAGCAAACATTTTTTTTCTGGAAATGGTTGAAAATATTGGCATATAATGTAAATGTTCCTGCATTACGTTGTTCCTAAAATTATTCTATTTATTAACACATGAAATACATTCTCCATAACAAATTTATCAGGTCATATAAAAATTATAAAACCATTCCCCCTATTGATGAAATTCTGATGAAATTCTAAAAGTAACAAATGCAAATGACTGAATACATGTGGTGTAACTAAATCCTCAAGGTGAGCACATGAATGAATGCAAGTACTTTGTTAAGATCCATTAAACTGCACTACTGCTCGAGGCAGGACAAACTAATCCTGGATGGAGACGCTTCACTCCAGCCAGGCAGGAGTTTCTGCAAAGCCAGGACATGCTGGTGCAGCACAGATCACATTTGGTTTAATGCAATATCCAGAAATATGTTGCTGGAAGGTATAAAGAGGCTTATCCCATGTAAAACAGGGTCCCTGTAATGCAGAGGCTCGATCATGCACTGTCGCTGTACACGGATGGCAAAGGTATTTAATGATTGCTATGATCTGGAAAACTTTGCTTTCCCCTCAATCTTTTTCAGAAGAGAATGACTGGCCACATGCCTCTTCACTGAACAGAAAACAGAGACATGCACCTGACTTTGATTTTACATTTAGTTTAATGTAAACTTAAAGCTAACTTAGAAAGTAGCTGAAGAAACCACCATGTCAGAAAGCAGCTTTGTTTTTAAACAGTTTAACACATCTTTGCTGGATGACAGAATTAAAACTGTCAGAAGGGGGAAAATTCATTTGTCCCTTTCTATTAAGAAATTTGTTTACTGAAAACCTGATTTTCACCTGTAACTGAATATGCAATATCAACAACAACAAATACCAAATTATGAAAAGCACTGACTACTTTTTAAAGTAGCAGTGGCAGCAGTGATACTTTGGAACCTTCCCAACATTTAGAGAGAAAAAATTACCAAAAGATATACTGAGAAGCATCAGAAAGTAGCTCTAGAAGCCTAGAGACCAACAGCCTGAGTTCTGAGATGAAAAAATTACCAAAAGATATACTGAGAAGCATTAGAAAGTAGCTCTAGAAGCCTACAGACCAACAGCCTGAGTTCTGAGATACACATGGGCTGAATTAACCTCCTTCCTGGTACAAGCTGGCTTGTTTTGTGGTGTTCTTTTTACAGAATGTTTAGTCAATAAAAACCGCCAGTGCCATGTTTCAAATACAAATACATTACTAACAAAGTTCTTCATCTTTCCCCTAGTTCCCAAACTGGTTTGATCCAGTTTTACTTCCTTACTGTAACTCTTCCCTCCCCTCCCCACCCTCTTTAAATTTCAGTCGTAAAGCAACCAGACAAGTAAATTTATACTGACAATACTGCTACAGGATGTGCTACCAGAAGTATACAATATAGTTCAGTATTTATCTCATTTCTACCCTTAATCTCTACAAATACCAGGCAATGCAACAATGTCACTCAAAAGGATTACTAATAAATAAACTAATTTGAAATGCAGCATTTGTCAAAACCTCTCAAGGCAGCAGCACTGGTGATACATTTATTGCTAATCATAAATTCACAGACTGAACTCAAGGATGGAAAATCCCACCACTTCCCTTCTATTCTAGCATAGAATGCAGTCTGAAGCTTACCATCAGGAAACTGCTCTGCATCATCATCAAACATGGCTTCTTTCAAAGCAGATTTATTAAATGAACTGATACCATCCGAATAATTGTATGGGTTATACTCTCGTGAGCGTGGGGAGGAGTGGGGAGGCATCGTGTTGAGTAAGGAGGTTTTGTTATCCAGGGCTGTTCGGCCGGTGTCACTCACACCACCTCCCGCTATTCCCGAAGCACTGCAAATCTGCAGGGAAGAAGTATCACGGGAGCATATAAAAACCACACTCACAGATTTCGGTTAACTACATGACTAATTCATCTATGCAGCAAAAACTTACACATTCCAAAAGTTTACAAGTTTATTTCAAACCAACCATCAAACAGAACTCTTAAAAACAGTTCCCTAAACTTTGCTTTCCTTCATAAAAAGGAAAGTGCACATAGTCCAAAAGAACCCATCAACGAGCAGCAGCTGCATTTTATCTGAGAAGTCTGATGCCAAGTAATTAAAAACATGTTAAGCACATACATATTTCACAAGCTCAACAAATCTGAAAGCTGAAGTCCACAGGAACAGAAGTATGAAACACTGCACACAGCACTGGAACACCCACACAGTTTGTACAGAATAAAGTCTTTGGAAAAACATCCATTAAGGTGCAGACTTCCCAAAACCTGAACGGCAGCTGTTTTGCAAGATAATCTATTTTTAAATGGCTACATTTTGAGTAGACAAACAGCTGATGCTACTCAGAATTAGCATTTACATTTCCAGAATGTGCCTCAAGACCAGGAACAAATTTTTCTAAAGTTCTGAAGTAACTGAGGAGAAATGTTCCATTTCAGAAGTTGTATCACACAAACCTACTGAAAACGATGCTTTACCATCTCTAACAACTCAGTCATTGGCTTGGTTTGCTGGCACCACGATGAGTTTAAATACTCACCGAGTCACCATCATCTTTTCTGGAATCCCTTTTTACAGGCTCATTCATATCTTCCTGACTACGGAAGCTGAAATTCTGAATGGCTTCAGTGACTCCACGGAGAGAGCTGTAAATATCTTCAGAATTCATGTTTTCAGTGTCATAGTCAAATGCACTGTGCGCCACCGGGGAGGACAGAGGAGTTAAAATGGATTTATTTTGTGACCCTAGGTTTTTAAGTGACATTAGCAGAGAACTACAGAGACTCGGGAAATATTAATAAATGTATTATTTTTCTTGAAACATATTAAGAAAGAAATCTGGTTCTTCACATAACAAAACTGTGTTACGATACAGCTTAGTAAGCATTCTGCCACTAGAGAAAGCACTGGGAGTAGCCAGCAAAGTGACACATCATGCAGCAGCATCTGCCTGAAAAAACAAATTACTTCTGCTCTGTTTTCCTCTTGTGGATATGAAATAACTGGGCTTTTACACCATTCTCTCTAAAAAAAGTTCCCAAGTAAGGAGGACCAACACAACCCAGCAGTTCTCACAGTCGACTTACTGCTAAAAGCACCACACGGCTACGTTACCTTGGTGACAGTGTGTTCTGTGATGTATTGGTTGGGGATGTGAGAGGACTTGACCAACTTGCTGGGGAGCGTGGAGTAGGTCTTGTTAAAGGACTTCCCATTGATCCCTGGAAGGGAAGAGGGGAGAGAAGATACTCCACTAGGACTTTAGCTGTCCTTTTAACTTATGGTGTTTATTTTCTAGTGCCCAGAAATATTTAAAGAGCTTCTATTTAATTTCTTGGATTGGCTGACCAATTACTAGTTACTTCAATCAGATATAACTTTGAGATGAATGAAGTAAAAGGTAAACTACTCTAAAAAAGCACATTCAAACTTACTAAAAGTCACCTGGAAGCAACATAGACTTAGAAAGTATCATTCTCTGGAGGAAAAAGAAAAGGCATTCCATGATGAGTGGTATCTCCTACTAAAACAGACTTCTACATAGGATTTGGTTTGCTCCTCCTCCTCTACCAAACCTTCTTGGTCTTACCAATAACTCTACCAAAATGGACATACATTCAAAACACTAGTAACTTTAGAAGGAAGAGGGCTGTTGATACCTGACCACTGTTGCCTGTATTCCGGAGATGATTATGGAGAAGCTTTGTGGCTCCATCCTGAAATGTTTTTGGTAAAGCACCCAACAGCATTGTAAACTCTGGAGTGTTGAGTTCAAAAAGAGAAATCAGCACTGACTGTGCAGCCTAGAAGAAGAAAACACATATGAAGACATCAATTTCAGTTTCTAAAGTAATTTTATCAGTAAGAGATACTTTAGCGAGTGGTAATCACAAAACGTGACTTAAGTCTTGATCCAAGATGTCAACAGATGTGAACAAAAGCAACTCCTATTTGCTGGTAAGCTGGAGGTTCAGATATTGATAAATCCAGGCACACAACAAGAAGCTTGCACAATCATTTTGACAAGTAGTGTTTCAGAAATGTGCCCCTCAACACACACACACTCCTCCCAGCCCTAATCCCCACTTGCTAAGAAAAGTACTGAAGGAATTCCCAAAAATGGCTTTTAAAGGGTTTGGTAAGTTGAACAAATTTGAAGAGAATTATGGAACACACCAGGCAGGAACAAGCCTGCAATGCTTTTTCCTGTGTTCTGCAAGTGGTAATTACAGATAATGGGTAATCAACACACTGGCTAGAAAAGGAAAAGTTCTCACTTTAGAAATTAGAAGAATGGACAAGAACAAAAACCCACCCACAAACAGATACCCTAATTTGGAACAAGACAGTCTTGATTCTGAGTTGTGATCGTGGCACTTGATGTTCTTTATAACTGATCCTACAGCCAAACCAGTTTATTAACCTTCCCCTCCTCCCTGCCCCACTTTCTTTCTCTTGTTAAAAGACAGGCAAACATGACCAGGAATAACTTTGCTGACTACAGTCCAAAGATGAAAACTGCTAAATATTGGTGCTTGTGGTCTACTGGATGTCACCTCCCACACCCTCAATTTTAAAGTTCTAATGTAATGTCATCCTCATCCTGCAGCATGGTTTACTATTTATTTCTTTTTAAATCTGAATCAAAACCACCAGAGTTCCTTACTGCCAAAGCAGCACAGTAAGTTACAAAATGGTTGGGTTCCCTCTAGTAAAGAGGAGTTGACTGCCTGACTTAGTAATGTTTGTACATTTTGATGAATATTCACTGAGTAGTCTAACAAACCTGGCAACACAGCAGCTAAACTAACCCAAGCAATGAAGGGCTAGAGATTAACTTCTGCAGGATTGTGTAATAGTTTCTCTGTAGTGCAAAACTCTGATTCTAAGATCAACCTACTCTGTCTAGTTTATACAGCTCCCCACCAAGCTTTGCCATGCACTGGAGAGAACCAGTGCCTCATGCTAGACAGAGTGGTAGGCAGCTCGCTCAAGCAGCAATATACTTCAAGCAAGCAGTTTAGAAAATTCTTCCAGACATTTATTTCCCTTGTTTTGCTTCCAGAGCAATGAACTGTAGCGTTTTTTAATTAAAAGTGGAAAGCCAAGGTCTGAGCACACATACCAACACACATCCCAGTGTTAATGGCAAGTATACTAGAATGTTAGATTGCCATGAATTATCTTTGCATGCTCGTGACTGGCTGTTCCTTTTCATTTTTATTCCCTGCTCCCTCTGACAGCCTTCCCTTCAAGTGAACACCCTGAATGCCCTCTACAATCTGTCGTTAACGTTTTTCCTTTCCTTGTTATTCTTATGGTCAGTCATTTAACAGAAATCGATACAAAGCAAACCCAAAACAAATCCAGCAACTGAGCAAAGGCTTGGAAATTAGCACTTTCCTTTTTCTGTCCCATTATCCATGTCTCTGCTCTGTCACACTGTCTATTTAAGCTGCCAATGAAATAATATAAAAGACAGTCCAGGGTCATGTTAAGAAAGAAACTTGATACCATCAAGTCTGCCCAAAACAAAGCTAAACCTGAATTTTCCAAATTGGTATTGACCCACAGAAGATTCCCAACTTTGCCATTACCAATTTTCTCTCTCTCTTCCTTGGGAGAAAAAAGAAGGCATTTTAGAGTATTTAGAAGATTTTCTTCTCCTCAGCATAAGCTCTCTCCTGAGATTCATGCCCAGTCATACAGAAAACATCTCTGAAAGTCTGCGATGAGGATTAGAAAGATTTTTTTGTCCGTTTTGTTCTTAGAACTACTCCAGAAGATTCTAGTTCTTGCCAGAAGAATTCTAATTTTAGAATTGGACATTCTGAAACACAGAATTTGACCTTCCAGCAAGAAGTCCCATGTCACTGAACTGCAATGACTGCCCGACTGCACACATGTAAAGTAAGAAAGGATTTCTCCTAATGCTGAATAATGGTAATGTTTTGACACTAACCAAAACAAAACCAACCCACCCCAACCCATCGATTACACACAAGTACACTTGGCAAAACCTTTCGATTTGAAAAATCATACTAAATGCTGTAAGCTTGTTAAAATAAATTATAAAGCCTGTAATAGCAGGCTCTGAAGCTTGCCAAGAGAACAAAACATTTTATACCATCAGAATAACTCTTCTGACTCCTTATCGGTGAAATTGTATTTTCTAGAGTTATTGAAGGCTTTTGGCACCTGGTTGCCTCTAACAGTTGTGTTATGGAAAGAAAAAATAAAATGAGAGAACTTCATATAATTACAATGTTCCAGATGATTAAACCCACCAGCAATTCTTTCCACGATTCAGTTACTTACTGACATAAAAATGCTTATTAGAGATATGAACCATCAGATAAGACTGCCTGCCACGTGTCTGGGTACTAAAACGTCACTGATTCAGAAGATAGTGCTGCTTCATTCTCTGCCTGTTTTATGGCCTTAGATAAATCACCAGAATATGGTACTAGGCAAAGAAGTCAACAGAATATAATCTATTGCTGCTTTCTCATACTCATGAAGTTATATAAAAAGAGAAAGACAGAAACATTACCTCCAACATAAACTCTCCTATAGGTATTTTATTACATATTACAGGTATCAAGAAGGTGTGGAAGCTATTTTAATTTTTGTTCTATTCACATTACACACTTTGTGAGACAGCTCCCACTCTTTTCTCTCTATTCTCTCCTACAAAACATCTCTCTTACACAAGGTAAGTTTTGGTACTGTTTCCAGAAATGATAAAGATGAGAAAACTCAAGGTTATTGAAAACAGCAAAGGAAATCTAAACAAATGAATTGTTTCAACTCTTCAAACTGCAGAAATGAACAGAGAAAAACAAACGGAAGAGTTAGTTCTCTGGCCAAAGATGCTTGCACTTGTGAGCCATGAAGTAAACATGTTTATTTAGCACTCGAAAAGTGTCAGCATGCTGGTAATGGAAGCTAAGACAGAACAGAACGGCTGGTGAAAATCAGTCAGGACAACTGAACTCCCACCAAACTGCAAACAATATTCAAAGGTTTTTGCTTTCTGTAACTGGAAGGACTATTCAGAAACTCTTTCCAAGACTTCATCAGTACATTTCCTTTATTACTCATACCCCTGGTATAGTGTGTAGCTCACAAATACTGATTTTCACTGCACAACAATCATGTGGAAAAAAGAGTTTTGCACTGGAACTGCAACACTGAAAGAACAAACCTTTGATATGGCCTTACCAAAGCACAAAGGATCTGAGAAAATCCAACTGGGATTGAACCCAGTTTGCTACCAAACCTACTGCTCCTGTTAGGAACATGCAGGCAGTATCAGAGGGTGGTCTCTGATGTAATGTTAAAACTGCAAAGGAAATGCCCATTGAGGTGATTTTAATACCCGGTAGGTGCTTGAAACAGTGATTCCTTGTATTCTGAAAGATAACCTAAACTTTTTAACATACATGAAAGTACAACTCTAATGGAGTTTCAAGATGTGTTCATTTCAAATTTTTACTTGAATTCTTAAATGCACAAGTTTTCTCAAAGTTTTACTTTGGCACTTCCAGTACTTCATGCTGAGAAGGATATAAAAGTCTCTTTTCTCTATGAAAAAATAAGTTTGTTTTGAAAGAAATTTGTTTGTTATTTTAGGCAAGAAATATTGGCTTCTCTAACTAGCCAACACACTGGAATGCACTGCAATTCTAAGTACACACTAACAAACATACCTTCCTAACATCTGAGCTTTTAGGTTCTGTGGTCCAGGTGATGATTCGAGACACTGCTAACCTAGTTTCACTTGAGTTTACAAAATCTCCTGGATCCATCTGTTGTGCAAGAGTCTCTATGTATTTAAGGATTGCAACTTTGACCTGCAAAGAGAAAAGAGAGTCAGGTGGACAATGAAAATGGTGGGCTGCAAGAACAAGTGTGCTCACAGAGTGTTCATTCCCTAAAATACAGATTATCTTTTTCTCCCAAGTAAAGTAAACATCTTTTCAGCATTGATATAAACCTCTATACATAAATCAATTTACAAATGGATATAACATTTCAAGAAGGGAATTATTCCACAGAAATTCAAATATTAATAAAAACTTTAGATTTCATTGGTAGCAATTAAAAGATACACAGATCACTGCATATGCAGAAGCTTATATTTAACAAGAAGAAAACCAAAGTACTCAGAATATTTAAGAATAATCAAGACTCTAAAGAACCATTCAGAATTGTTAAGAACATTTTACAAGTACTAAAATGAAAAATGAACATCTGATGCACCAATACTCAGTTCCTGTTAGTTCCTACTATGCAATTTCGGCATTCTTTTCTCAAACACCAGATCTGAGCAGTAGCCACCCTTGGGGATGAGCCACATTAATCTTCCCATTAAATTCCATAAAAAAAAAGTAAAAAAGTATGGAATAGAATTTCTATAGAAGACTTACGAGGGGTCACACGCACTCTTCCTTTGATGATGTTTGGAAGATGGAGACATGAATTTACCAGGAGGACAGAAAATCTGCCTCACTCCCTCTTTTACCTGAGCATCATTCTCCTACTCCACTCACTCTGTTTTGCTGCAGCCTCTCTCTAGCTTCTCAAAAACTGCACCACTGCACAACTTTGGGCAAAGGGCTGTTAAACCTGTATCTCCCTTAAATACTCATCTCCTCAGCTCCGGCTGCCCCAGAGGTTTGTCACACAACCCATCAACACAAGTGGTGAGTGTTTCTTTAAGCCATCTATTTGAATGAGCTACTTTTATTTCCACTAATAATTACAGTGAACCAGCAATACCTACCAGGATGGAGACACCTACGTCCATCATAACCAGAAAGAGAGTTCTGGGAGTGTTTTCATTGTTCATGGCTTGCAGTACAACTGTCCTGAGCAAAGCTATTTAGTAATTTCCTTTGGTCATGGGAACTTGCAAGCTATTGAAAACTCAAGATACACTGACATATGCGTTAGTAAGGACAGCTGATACATGTAGATCAATAATGAATGCTTCACTTTCACAGCAGCTGTTGAAGATTGACTTCTCCAAAGTTACACAACAACCAGCAGCTGGAGGCTTTCATCTTATGCAGATCAACATTAGCAAATGCAGGAAAACCCACACTATCTGTTAGATCTTACCAAAGCAAAAAACCCCAAAACACCAGACATCTCCACAGCAAAACCCCTTAGGGCACATGGTTTTCCAGGTAGGAAGGAACAGTTACAATTTCTAGATTACCAAGTGAAACAACAGCACTATGTTTCACTGTGCATGATTTACAGTAATATATCTCACCTTACTAAAAAACTGCTGCTAAGAGCTGTAGCACTTAGAACACACGGAGACATTTCTCCCAGAGAACAAACTCAGGAGCACCCTGTCTGAGAGCAGTACTATTTAACTACTTCCAGAGTAAACTGCACACTCTTCTGGAGAGATGGAAGACAGACTCAAAACTGCTGTCAAACTTTGGGTAAGAGTGGTTTTCACTGGTTGCTTTTGAAGGGTACCTTTCTAAGCTCAAATGTAACGAGATGGGATCATTACAGATAAAAACCCCACCCTGAAGTAAACTCCAGAATAGCAGCAAATCTACTTATAATGTATTTTTGTCACTATTTCCAGTAAGTACGTACGAAGTTGAGATTTAGGAATAAAAGCTCTAACTAGGGACTAGAGGCCTAAGATCTAAGTCCTCTTCAACAATCTACTTCATCTCTCTGGGAGAGCAGATTTCTGACTGCAGTGAAAGCAGTTCCAGGTATTCTTACACTGAGTATCTGATCAGCTGCGGCAAAACCCTTTGCCAACCAGTCACCATTCTCAAAGGACAGAAGGGTTCAGAAACCGCTAATGAACTTCAGTCACAATGCTTGAATCAAGCCCTCACCGAGTGTGAACCATTTGATATTCAACCTGAGAAACATGAAAGTGATGGTTTGAAGGGTATTTCAGGACAACCCTGGTCCCTTGGGAAGCAAATGTTCCGCACCTGCAAAAATAAGCTTAGTAGATTATATCCCATCCAGAAAATTTGACTCCTGTGCCCATCCTTACATTTGACCAAAACAGATCCATGCATCTGGCACCTCTAACGGTGTTTCAGCAGTTCTCCACATTTACATGTAACAGCACAGCGAAAGGAAGATGGATAGAGCACAACACACTATGCTGCATCCACCATGGATTAGGTTAGTAGAGTTGTATCTTTCCTATGTTTGGCCCTAGCTATCCAAATCCACCTCTGCAGCCACCCTAGAAACTTGACTTCTACTGTCCAGGACTCAGCTGTGTTTGTAAGAATGACCATGACAGTTTAAAGAATCATGATTATTTACTAGTACCACGTAAAAAACAGAGGGAAAAGTCATTTGTAGAAGGGAATCCCCCTATGGAGCCAATTTCTTATCTATCATCCTTCCTTATATCTGACCACCTTTAAGGATGCCGAAAATCCTTTCTCTGTTTTTTCCTGTCAGTATCTAGCCCAAAGGCACAGTCTGCAACAAAATAATCCTTTATCAGAGTAAGAACAAAAGCTGAAGACTTGAAGAAACGGAGCAGCCCTGGGATTATCAATTAATCTGCCAGCAACCTGGGTGCACTGAGGATGGCGTTTAGATAAAATATTCAAGAATGTTGATATTAAATAGGTACTTCTGCAAGTGATATTCAATAACTTTACTGTCTGCATCCTGAAGTTGTAGTTATCTCATAAAGATGAGAGTGTGGGGTAGTTATCACTTTCTTCTGAAAAGAAATTACCTTCACTTACACAGTTACATATTTTACTGTCCCCAAAATCCATTTTAAATACTCTTGACTTTATTTGAAGCTAACAGGTGCTCACCCATGGATGCAGTTTTTACTGATGTCTCCAGTTCAAACTCTCTCAAATACTGGAAATTACTTACAGAATGTCCTTCCCATTAAGTTGTTTCGTATTTCTTAATTCCTTCTAGGTCACATAGTAAATATGCTTGAACTTAGCCCCAACTCAGCCTAGCAGGAGTCTGTATCTCATTCCAAATCTATACTCTCAGGCTTTGAAACCTGACTGATATGTGTTTACCAGCTGTACTACTGCATGGAAAAAAGAGCATCTCAACCATCAAATTCACCTTCCTGGGGAGGAAAAACAAGTGAAACAAAACCAAACCAAATTTTTTCCAAGGATTTATTTAAACAACAAACTGATTTTTACTACCTCATTTGCTGTCTTCAATAAATGACAGCAGTCCCTTTTTAACACACGAAGCAACAGTGGTCAACGTATCAACTGTCCTCAAAAGCTTAAAAATGTAAGTTTTACTGTATTGTAGACAAAAAAAGGCATATTCATGTGACTTTAAGTTCAACGTAACTTGGGAAAAGTCATATTCTTGTGCAGTATCAAACCATGTAAAAATATTTCGTGCAGGATAGAGCAGAAAATGCCAGTTATCATATGCTTGTTATTTCCCCATTTGAAACACTTGTAAATCTTCTTAGGATTTGATGCATTAATCCTAAAATCAACTCTCTTTGGCACTGTAAATGTACTGCAGAATACATTTTTCATTTTCAGTTATGCTGGCAGGTCTCCAGATGAGAGATTCCTATGTAAAACTGTGTGTAATTATAAAACTACACACTGCTTTCAGGAAACGAAGTGTACCACAAAGGGAGCTGATTTTTAATAGAGGAACTGCAGTTCATATTGATATTAAAATAATTTAAATTCATTCAAGACCTATCAGGCTGTGCACATGAGAAAAAAAACCCTAGGAAAACAGGACTGGGAAATCACAAACATAAAATTAGAAGAGACTTGACAGAGTGAGTTTGCATAACCAGCTCGATGTTAGGCGGCCACGCTTTTGTTGCTCATTTCTACTGTTCTGTGGGTTTATTAGCTCTCTCTTGCAGCCAACGTTTTCATACCAGTGCCATGTTTAAGATTGAACAACTGCATGCTTCAAGTTTCTTGGAAAGGTTAGTAGCAGCATATGAATGCATTCGAATAATATTATTGGAAACACTGTAAGAGCTTGACAAAGGGTTAAGAATAAAGACAATAATTCAGACAAAAACCTTTGAGCTCCAAAAAGAGCGAAGCTGGTCCTGCAGTGCTGGCTTCACTGTCTGAAAGTTTACAAAAACAAAATCCACTAATTGAAAACCTTTATTTTTTAACAAAACAAGAATCACAATCCAAATTAAAATAGTAAGACAAGCAAATGTCTCTCAGCGAAGATTTCTGCTTGCAATGCGAGCCTGGAAATGCTTACCTTCAGGCTAGGTGTTTGGGTCTGGTCAACAGTAAATCTCATCAAAATACTGAACTGGAGGTCATTTGGAAAAGATTCCCTGTAAAGCAAACAAATCAAATCATGTAAAGTTACGTGACATTTTCATTTAATATGTGTTGAGAGGCACTAAATAACCCCTCACTTTCCAGAGAAAAAACCCAACCCCCGCTCCCCCCCAAAAAAACCAACCTCCCCCCCCAAAAAAAAGCTTTAGTACTTCTTAAAAAAAAAACCCACTCTGACAGTTTTGTTGGTATTTATTTTATTGTATCTGCCTTCCAGAAACATTCACCTGGCATGTGAAGGACAAAATGTAAGAAATTCCTGCTTCGAACCAATTACAGCTAAATATATAATGCAAATATTAAGGGATGACATAATAATAATATGGTAGTATTCTGATTCTGTGCAATCCTCAAATCAACATGCAGTAGCACTGCAAAAGGTGTTCACTTCTCTGAACCATCCTGTTCCACCCCAGCTGCCTCCCATGCTCCCACATGGCACATGCTGCATATGACCCCCATGGGCTCTGCTGCAGCAGATCCCATTCCCTCTCTCCCACAACACACTCCGTACCCTTCCCCAGACTTCACAGCAGATC
>NW_009920519.1:0-28406 GCF_000696875.1 Nestor notabilis | reverse complement strand
AGAGGCCCAAATAGCTTAGCCTGTGCCCTACTTCAGAGAACAGGATGAGAAGTAGGTCCCAGAGCCCCTCCAACTCTAAACCCTAGCTTTCATTTGGAAATAAAACTGGCTAGGCAGCATATACGGTCCCCAAAATCACTTAAGATCATTTTGTAATCAGGCTATTTACAACATTTGGGGAGAAGGGAGGGAATCACAGAACGGTTTTGGTTGGAAGCGACCTTAAGATCATCTAGTTCCAACCCGTGCCATGGGCAGGGACACCTTCCACTACAGCAGGTTGCTCCAAGCCCCTGTGTCCAACCTGGCCTTGAACACTGCCAGGGATGGGGCAGCCACAGCTTCTCTGGGCACCCTGTGCCAGCGCCTCAGCACCCTCCCAGGGAAAAGCTTCCGCCTAACATCTAACCTAAATCTCCCCTGTTTAAGTTTGAAGCCATTACCCTTTGTCCTACTGCTACAGTCCGTGAAGACAGAAAGGAAATCCGTGATTGCAGTAATTCCTTCAAAGCCTGCTGACACTGAGAGCTGAATATTGCAGCAGTACTTTTGTATCAAAACAATCAAACACAAGCATTACATCACTGAGGACAAGGCAAGACAACAAACGTGGCTCAGAGGCACAATCTGGACTCAGGTGAGCAGTATCATGTCAATTGGCCAGCATTAAGGATTCAACTAAAGAGTCATTTAGGAAATCAAAATGCTAAACCTGTGACGTTCACTGGAGTTTCAAGGTCTTGTATTAACTCTGCATTTTCCCGAGAATCTCACAGCACACACACACAACCCCCCCCCAAAAAACAACCACCCCAGAACTTGAAAGCAGTGTGAGGGCCTGGATCTTTTTTTAACTCTTTATATAAGAACACGTTACCTTGTGACATCGAGTGCCTTCTGAACTTTTGCTTGCACAGAGCCAAGCAAATCAGCACCCATCTTTTTCAACAGCTGTGTTAGCAGCACGAACAACCAGTCCTGAAGATCTTCTTTATGGACCTGGATGAAGTCCACCAGCGTCTCCAAGAACATACTGAACACCTAAAAGGCAGAAGAAGATGGAAAGAGGGTAGGATGGGGCAAAAGAGGAAACGACACTGACGTATGCTGAACTTACAAACAAAGAAGAAAGCAGTAAGGGAATCAGAGGCAGAGAAAGGCAGTGTTTTGCAGCCAAGCAGGAAAAGGAAAAAAAGAAAAAGAAAAGAAAATGAAATCTGTCTTGCTTCCCTACTGGATTTTGAGACGAGAGTACATTGGAGATACTAGCCCACTTCCGTGGAAGTTTGACCACTAGGTATTCCATGCAGTTTCGTCAAGAAAAGAAATGCTTACTGTGATGGCTGGCGCAACCTCAATGTTTGTTCAGTAAAACTTCATTTTTTACCCTTTCAAGCTTTATCATTAAGTTGATTTGACATTCCTCGAAGACCACAAAACCACTTTCTCACTACAACCAAAAAAGCTGCTATAATTCTTTAGCAAAATATTCACTGTAAATATCTGGCTTACTAAATACTGCAAAATCATGAAAGCTAGCCAGTTCCTTTGTGTGAAATATCTGTGGAACTGGACAAGATTCTCGCTACTGCAGGTATCCAAGCACAAAACTGCTCCCCAGAGAGCACGATGCATTTCAGACTGGCAGGTGTTTAAAATACAGAAGTGTTTTCGTCTTTTCAAAAAGATATTATCCCCTGTGTTCTTTTCAACAAATAATGTTGTATATAACAAATACAAGTAATGTTGGAAAGTCTATATTCAGTAGGAAAAACCCTGTTGTACTTCTAATAACCTCTGCACTCAGACCAGGAAGAAGGGCTTTTTGAAGGGACAGGATAAAGCAGGGCAGGACAAATAGGTAACTGCTGAAACAGCCTTTCTAGTATCTCACTCATTTTATGATTTTTCCAAGGCCTGTGGTGATGTACATACTCTATGCTCGTGTGGCCTGTGGGTTTCCTGTTTCTCTGACAAGAAAAATGGATGTTTGGGCTGAAAATGCTGCCTTCACAACTGATACTCACTCCAGCTCCAGCACATGGCTGTGTGTGTACAGAAGCAGAAGTATTGCTAAGAGGGTTGGAGAGATTTTGTCCTCCTGAGTGTTTATGACATGGGTACAAGGTTGGAAAAGGCTGCTGCAGAAGAAGGGCTGAACCCCACACCTTCTGCCACTGACCTGCCTTGTCCTAAGGCCAAACTCTGCTGCTGTCTGTGAGTGGATGATCCCCAATTGCAATGAGACCTCGTACGGCTGCAGAAACCAGCCCATGGGGCTTGGCTTCCTTCTACAGCACCGACCAGGCAGGGAGGAGCTGGCGCATGCTGCTGCATGCCTCCATCACTGGGGAATTACATCTCTTCTCGTGTTGGTAATCAAGCCAGGGTGAGCAAATTCACACCATGAAGTGAAAAAATCCACACAGGTACCTTTAACAGAACTGCCTCGAAATTTGTATTAGAAATAAAAATATAATTCAGATTCTTTTTGCCAAGAAAGGCTGGATTAGATGATCCCAGAGGTGCCTTCCAGCCTCATATCCTAGGACTGTATGTTTCTTTTGGGATCTAATAAAGACCATGGCGAATCTTTTAATAAACATACTAAATACTGAACAGCTGTGTTAGAAATAAACCAATACAAAACCAACTCAACATAAAGCCCATCAGGATGAGCTACTTTAAGTAACTTCCCTTTTGGGACAAGGTACATTGAAAATTGTGAAAAACAACAACAACAACAAAATACAGCTCAGTCTTCTGCTACTGTCTAGGTTTGTATTTGTGTTCGTGTTGTGAGGTTTAAAAATTACCCTCCCAGTAGTGGGAAGAAGCTCTTATGCTGTGGACTGGAAATGTCTTCTGTATTCATCTGAAAACTGAAACAATATCCCACTTTGTAGATGCACAAGTAGTGGGCACAATTATAAGACCCAGGCAAAATCAAACCAAAAAGTACTTTGTATATTGTGACATGAAAGTCTTTGGATTTCACAGCCTTAATATAAGGAGAAAAGATATTGGAGTTTGTCAGACAACAACAATAATTCTGGTGCTGTAAATTACACTTGGGGGTTTTACAATTGTATTTAAACCCTTCAAAGTAAACTGTAAGCTCAGCAGAAGTTATAACTGCAAGGGTTTCTCCGAGTTTGCAAACACTGAAACACACGTCTGTCCATTAACATGTGCAAGCTGGACAAACTGGTTACAACCTCTTGATGAAGTAATAGGGACTTCTTATGACACTTTCAACATGTAAGTGGTTTAAACTGAAATAATTATGAAGTGAATTATGAATCACTGCAGCAAAAGCACTCTAGAGATTCCATGCCAATGTTTTAACTGTTAAAAAGACGCATAACTGAAGACTCAATTTCGTTTTCAAGCTTTGTTTGATTTTAGGTTCACCACAGTGAGTGTCTGGAGAAAACTCAATTAAGTTGAGCCATTTTGTTGCATTTTAAGAAATGTACGAATCGTACCGGTTTGGTTTAGGGCAAAGTATGAAGAATTCAAGGCGGCTGTAAGAGCATCTCAGGTAAAGGATGAATTTGGAATGGGAAATGGAACTTAACCACCATGTTTAACAATGTATGTGTACGTCTGCAGCTTCCAGTTTTATGATGTAAATTAAAATTCTGAAATCAAACATCTGAAGTTGAAGTTTTTAATAATTTGATAGTGGAAAAAAAAAATAAACAGGTATGAAAATAATTATACACGATCTACCCTGAAAGTGAATTATTTCAGATGTGCCAACCACCACATGCATAACCAAACAATGTCAGTTCATTAGTAGAGAAAGCACATCTCAAAACTTAACCACACAGTTTACATAATTGTATAGAGCATTTTATGATTGCAAAAGGCTTGACACTGCATGAACTCTTTGGGGAAGAAAAATAGAGAAAAAGGGTTAATTGCACATTCATGCAAGTAAGGTTAGGTTTCCAACAAATATTGAACCAACTTACTCTCTAAAGAGAGTTCCAACACAGGGGACAGCATGCAAAACGAAATGAAACAAAACAGAACAAAAAACAACAAAAAAGGGAAAAAGATAAAAACACACAAATTAGTGGCCATCAATACCAAGTTCCTGTATGGAATATAAACCAAAATAAAACAAAAAATGTATTTCAAAACTCTTACGATAATTTCAGTAATTTTACTGGGATACCAATATGCACTTGGCATGTTCCTCACAGCATTCTCCCATTTTCTCCTGTACATGATATTACCCTCCTTTTCTAAGCAATTCCCTACATCCAGCTATCATGCAAAAGTAAATCTCTAAAAAAAACCAAAACCCAAACTAAACAATAACAGTGATGACAGGAGAATTCCTGCAGACACTTGAAAAGTCTCTAAGATGAGATTTCTGTTGCCATGTGTGTGTGGTACAAGAAATCACAGCTCATGAACTCCTAATACTCAAAGGATCCTCGGATGATATACTAATAACTATTCATCATTTTGCAACACCAAAAGGCAGGCAAGGCTTCAGTGACCAGAACAGTTGTACCACATATGCTGTAACACAGGCCACGTTTGCAAAATCATAGCAACATGCTTCTATGTCAGGATGCCCAGTAAACAAAACAATCAAGCAGAATAATTCAATGTAATATTCCTAAAGGCTTAATAAATAAAATGTTCTTCTGACACACACCCCTAAATTTTGGAATATTTTCATTATCCTTCCCTGGCTCCCCCTCTACAAACAGATCTCCAGGCTAGTTTTGATATATGCAGAGCTGCAATACTAATTAACACAAGAACAAGCAAAATTAAACCAAGCTGCTAGCCACAATTCTGTCATTACTTCATATAAAACTCAATAATATTTCAACATTGTATTTTCTGTCCTCTCCTCCAACTTAACCATTCTTTTTATGGAATGCTTTCTGCAGTGTAACTGCTTGGCAGATAGCAGCTCAGTCACCTCCTTACCAGGAAAAACAAGGAGGACAGATGAATACTAAGTGGGCCGGTCCAGACCTCTCATCAGCCTGAATTTAATTTCAGATTACAGCAACAAGGAAGACTTAAAACATGTAAAATGTACTGCACAAACTCCTTTTTCAGAACTCTGCTGGGAAAAGCCAACACTTCTGAAGTAACTCCTCTGCTCTGAATTTTTCCGGGTTATCATTTTATCGATTCTTAAATATGGACACCAAGTGGGACATGTTATACCAACATGAAAGATACATTTTTTCCAAACAAGTCTATAATTCAAACTATGAAGTTACATGTTCTTTACATGACATTATTGTAACTTTATTCAGCTCCTTACCTGCTACAGTCCTTTTGCTATAAGAAATGACTGCATGTATGAAGCTGTACTAGTAACCAACCTCCCACAAAACCTGAAAATATTATCAAGCGAAGTAATGCTGTTAAAGAGATTTTAATGGTCTCAGAGAACAGAAGATTATTGTCCTTGGGTCTTTACCTAGGTAAAAGTGAGTAAAACATTGCATTTTCTTTTATATCAAAGTATAGTCTCTACCTTACTTATTGAATACTACCAGTGATGTAAAAATCACACAGCAGTCTCAACAGCCAGCCCTATCTATAACATTTGAGGAAGGCATCATAAGCTGTAATAATACAAAATACCCTGGAAAATAAATAAGTACACATTTGGTATAATTCGTTAGACTCATCATGTACGATTTAGACTACTTTCTTTATGATTCACATTACTGCACCAGAGCCTTTTGTTTCTAATTGAGAGAAAAACATTATTCATGTTGAAGTGTCCTCTGTAAACAACATGACGCCTTAAAAATGCTTACAAATTTTAACAGAAACTACTGACCTACTTCAATGCATTTTAGATGAAACTAACCTTTACCTTATTTCAATTACCCTGCAAACAACATGGAAAATGATCTTGGTCAAAATTGCAAATTAAACGGATTGAAATCTGATGCTAACTGCTTACAGAAAACAGCCTATCCAGTTCTGACATCTGCAAATACCACTGACATATTTAACCACAACTGGCTTTCTATTATAGTGTTCAAACCTTTACTGAAAGTAAGAGGAACCTAAACATACCTTACTGTGAGGATCAGCAAACATCCTTGTGAAGATTTCACACAACCTTTTCAACTCAACACGACTGTCAAAGTGACAACAATACGTTAGTCAGTTCCCCTGCTAGAACCACCGGGCGCTAACGCACAGCAATCAGTGCAATCAACTGTAAATATTGAATCAAGTAATCTAGTAAACAAAGTAAAGCATTTTAAGACATGGTAAAAATGTAATAATTTTGTCTAAAATGAGACTTTCAACCTACAAGTGTCTCTTTAAACAAGTTTGTGTATTATAACATTTCCGAATATTTTAACAGAGCAGATCATGAAAAAGGTATACTTAGTAGCTAGTGGTAAAGAGTTTCTTCTGAGTAAATAACCTATTAATAAGAAGAATATTAATAATAACAAGAACAACAGAAATGATAAAGGCCTTCCATTAATACTAGATGCAAGCACTTCAGGCATCTTCTGTATTGCAAGGATTGTATTGATTTTAAATTCCATTTCTTAAACTGAGCTTTTTAAACAGATCCTATATACTGGTGGCCAGAAGTGACAACAGCTTCCTCATTCCTTCCCCCATCCTACTCTGAGATGTACACTTTGCTTTCCCTGTCCCCAGCGTTCTGAATTCCTGCTTCCCTTGCCACCCTTCGACTCTAGATTAAAATGTTTTCTATTGAAATTTCTTCTTACCTTAAAGTTCTCTGGTTCTTTAACAAGTTTTGCAGGCCTAGAAGGCCTTCTTTTCTCTCTGACCAGTTGGAGCTGGCACAGCGATTTAGGACTTCAGCCACATCTTCTGTCTGTCTCATGTATGTTGGTATGCTTCCATTTCTAGAGCTATAGGACCTTTCTGAACAGGCACTTGATGCATCACTGTTGGCATCATCATCTGAGTACATCCCATAGGTCTCGTATCTTCTTCGCACAGGCTTCTTCTACAGTACAGAAACACCCCACATTAGCACTGATTTTCAAAGAGAGAGTATACAGACCCATAAAGAGTGGAGACACCAACAGTTCAAATTATCAGTGTGACCCCTACTCCCTGCAGTGACAAATGGCTCCAATTGTTCAGTAGGTCTAACCAAGTTAACAAATACATTTTAAAGAAGTATGGCTTGTGAGGTATTCCAAATATAAAAGCAAAGCAAATGCCAAGAAGACATACGTTTGATGGAATGTTCAACTTAAGGTTTACTTGTAAAAATCCATAAAACTGCGTGACAGGGTGATATAAAGACTGTATTGAAAGTTAGTTATTTTCCTTAATTGCTTTATCTATGTTACAGGATGTAAGATTCAAGTCTAAACCCACACACTCTTGTCATTTTAACTTACTTTTATCAAGCATGTTAATAGCAAAATATTAAACTATTGAAGAAAGAAAACAGTTTCTATACCTTAGTCCGTATGTCTCCTAAGAGCTGTTAGCAGTAAATTATTGAAAAGAAACAGAAATTGAGAACAGGGAGGTAAGGCATAGCAGCATTGACTATCAAACTACCTGCTACTGAACAACACAGAGTCTTACTGCAAATTTTGTTCTTAGCTCTCTGCATCTGATTAGAATATCATGAATCGCCAAGGAGTTTTCTAAGCTTCCATATCCAGGGATGTATTACATATCATCTGCTGGTTGGTCACAAAGACTTCTCTGTCAACACCTTTGTGTCTCATGCAGTAGTATTTAAGCATGAAGACTTCACACATGCAGTCAATTGCTATCTGAGACAGTAATTTAAACTTTATTCTTCCATCAACTTCTCCACCTCTGTCTTTAACTCCATTTAAATATCTATGTAAATTTGGTCATTGCAACAATTGCTACAAAAACCCCCAAACCATAATGCAAAACCCCACATCCCCTAAAAACAAAACAAAACACAACATGCCAAAGGCCAGAGGGAAAAAAAACCCAACCCAAACAAAAAAACCCCAACCGAAGAATTGCTATTTATCCTGAAAGGAAGACCACGTACCCCTGCAAAACAACCCTGCCATTCAAATTTTGGAGTTGAAGCTAGTAGTTAAAAACCTGATTTCATTATACACACACAGAAGCAGCAGTGTGATTGGTTTCCCTTTAAATACCATTCCCACTTGTGCAGGGTCTCATTTTTAACTGTGGAATAACTTGAAGCGTGTCGCAATACAGACCAGTCAATACACCATCTAACAAACAAGCTTAGTGCCAAGAGAACAAGCATACAGACATGTGTAAGAGAATAAAGCAAGGGAAAAACCCCAAAGACATGAGCATTTTTGAAAAGGGTCACTGTAAGTAAAAAAAAGAAATAAAGAAATAAAATCTGAAATGTCAAGGACTGTGCTGAAACAAAAGGTGTGAAACCATGTCCCTGCCCATGGCAGGGGGGGTTGGAACTAGATGATCTTAAGGTCCTTTCCAACCCAACCCATTCTGTGGTTCTATGTGAAGATCACCACGTTGCTGCATTTCTTGTATCTTATATTCAAAACCAGATCTTAGCCAAAAGACTGATGCCAATTTGGCCTGAGCAGTGTTGTAACTGGCCAAGTATTTTTATACCACAAAAATGGCAGGGGGTTGGAACTAGATGATCTTAAGGTCCTTTCCAACCCAAACCATTCTATGATTCGGTGATTCTGTATTTTTATATTTATATTACATCTGGCAGGACTGTACACTCTACCTTTTAGAAACAGTGTTCTGAGGAGGGCGCTTCAGTCTGTGCTAACACAAGAAGGGTCTTCATAACCAGATTTGCATCTAAATGGAGCCCTTTGTACAGGACAAGCTGTACACTGAGAGTGTGGCAGGCGGGCAGGCAAATGCTGCAGTAATAAGTTGTTGCTGGTCTTGATCCTTCTTGATCCTCTAAAGATTCTTTAGCTAGAATCCATTAGAGTCTAGCTAAAATACACAAACTAATTTTCCTCTAGCATTTCTAGAAGCATGTCTTACCATGGACAGGTAAGACAAACCAGTTTCTATGAACAAACTTAGTCGCTTCAACAAAACAGGACACATTCCAGCCACAAGAGCAGTTACTAGAAGTATGAGTTTCTTCTAAATTTATATTCTTACTACATATTTCACCCAGCTAAATCTGAATAAGCTATGAAGCTGTTAAAAGTACTGAAGATACTCTTCATTTAGCACCAGTGTGGATAAATTTATAGCACAGGCTGGTTTTCAAATTATAGACAGAAACTTTTCATGTTCCATGGACAAATGTTTTTCTATTGCTCCCTACTCCCAAATCCAGACTGACTGATGGTTAACTAATGAGCATTCCCCATTAATGCTGAAAGGTTGTTACAAGTTTACACTATCAAAAAAGGGAAAACCCGCTCACTCTCACCATGACTTCTTAGGCAAGATTTCACAGATGTCCTGAATCTCTATGCCAGCGAAGACACACCAATATTAAACTGATGTGCCAAGAAGACAGTATAAACCAAGGAATCAATAAATCACCAGATTAAGAACATGTCAGAGTTCTTCAGATGTTTTCCTTTGAAATCTTGTTTCTCCCTGTCCAGTCATATCTGGCTATAATTATTTTTTTTTAGAATCTAATTTGTAGTTGGTTTAAGAAAAAGATTATTTGGCACATTAGTAAAAAGAGTAATAACGATTTCCTTACAGCATTCTGACTGATCGACAGGTAACAGGCACTTATATTTTTATCAGTTAGTGTACACTATTTGAGTATCATTAAATATCTGTATCTGACTCATAGTGTAAGTATTTGACATTAACTGAAGACTTCAGCTTGGTGATGTACATGTCAGAATAGGAAAGGACATGACATGCTCAGCTTGGCTCACTGGGACAGGAAGGTCAAGGAGCCAAACACTCCCTTTTTGAAGAACGGCAAAGGCCAAGAAGGGAATGGCAGAACCAGTTTTAAACTCAGTGTGACAGTTTGAAAATAAAAGAAAACAAAGACTAAAGTTATGACATGCTGCTTGCCCAGACATCATTTATCTCTGCAGCATCAATCTCACACGTTGACAGACGGAGCAACTTTAAACAGAACCCAGGCTTATGAGAAGCAGAGTGCTTCAGCGCCATCACTGCCAGCTCTGACAAGCCCTCGACCCACCCAGATGTCTGGCAGTTGTGGGCAACTGCTGGTTAATGCTACCTGCTCAAGTGGCTCCTTGGGCCACTCCAACAGAACAGCCCAAAACTATTTCCTGTCTGCCATGGAAAAAATGTACCTTTCTCAGAAGTTAAGACTTCTGCAGGGAACAAAAATTCCAACACTTCCCAGCTCTAGCAATTCTGTTTCTCTTCCCCCCCTCCCTGCCCAGAAGCCAGTAAAATAATGACTGACAAGTTCTTTTGCATACTTTAATACAGAGATACCAAACATTTGAAGAGTCTGTATCCTACACAGTGTAAATGTGAGATTCTTACCAAAGCATCTGCTACTGCCTCTTCCACGTCAGAACCCGTGTTCAGAACTCGCATAGCACTAACTGATGATGACAACCGACTCGACTGACTAATTCCAAAGCTGGAACCTGCTGTAACAACAACAAACGTGAACAGAAAGAATTCAGTCAGGAGACCAACATGGGACATAGATATCACACTCTCTTAAAAAAAAACCCAAGCAGAAGAAAAGCATTTGCTTAACGTTTCTAACAAATTATGCAGTGGCTGAAATACTGGTTATTTTCATTCTGAAGTCTTTAGTGGTGCAGTGAAAAGTCAGAAATGAAGTAAAAAACCAAAGCCATATGCACACATTCTATTCTAGTACCACAGGGGGAAAAATCCCACAAAACAATGGTTTTAACTGAAAGAACTTTTTTTTTTTTTTTTAAAAGGTCTTCTTCATTTTGGGTTTTTGTTTTCATTTCAGAAGCAGCAAATAGAATGGGAAGGCTATTGAGAGCGCTGATTAGAAAACTACATGCATAAAGAATGCTCTACAAATACTGAAAAATGGAAAACTAAAAAAGGTTCTTCTGCAAGTAAAAATAAAATGGTTGTTAAGGAAGAAAATGATTAACATGGGGAGGGTGGAGCCAAAATCTACCAACATAAACACAACTATCTGGATTACTAAAACCATGAAACTCAAATTAATAATGTTTTAAAAAACTGAACTATGAGAATAACCAAGTAGGTGGGGAAAAAAAATCCAGGATGACGGCACAGATGACAGCAAAGTGTACTCATCCTTCACCTGTAGCCCCATAAGCATCAGGAGCGTAGAGGGCACCGGTGGATCTGGAGTGATGTCTGGAAGCTGCAATAACAGGATCATATAAACCCTATCTATTACCATGGAATCAGAGTGCTGCAATAGTTGCTTAGATGAACAAGAGAATATTCATAGAAAGATTCAGCTTTAGCAAAAGAAACTGAGCATTACACAGAAAGAAGAAGCTCCAGAGAAGTTCTTTGATTATACAGAACATGATTACACAGAATTCTATGGGTTCATGTACAGTGGACATCTCATGCACGATTTTTGGGTTCTTTTTAATTTAAAAATTAAACAGCAGATTAAAAGCAAATATGTTTAAGGAAAAGATGCATGGACACACATGCACACACACACACACACAGAATACTCAGCAATATCTAAATAGCTCCACTCATACCGGTCTTCTATTGCAGCTACCTCACTTACATACCAAACATCACCTGCAAGCAGGGCCTTTTGCACGAACCTACTGTCCTGGCAGCTGACAGCTTGTGTAAAATCGAGTTCCTGCCTATGTGCAGGTAAGTCAACCTCAGTTAAAACTCACCACTATGTTGAATGAAAGTTAAAATCAATTTTAATTAAAGGTTTAAAATAACTTAATGCTATCGATATTTCACATTGGTATTATTTTCTTTGAATAAATGTGTAATTCATGGTACTTACTATAGTTCATTAAGATGCTTAAAAGTTACGGAAACAAGAAACCAAAGATCCTGAAGGACTGTGAATAAAATTGAGCACCCTCCTCCTCCTGGCACTTGCATGTAATTGGTCTTTTAGAGATCCTTGACTCACCACTGCTGATATTTTTTTTCTTAAACCAAGTAATTTTAAATACAACGTACGTCCACGGATTTATCCTCTTCTTCAGTTCACTTAAGTTAAGAGTTTAACAGCCACGTAAATGACACGGGGTTTGACAATCTTAACTTGAATTCAAATGTCCACCCACAGTGACATAAACCCCAGATAGACTGTTATGACTTAATAACTATAAATGCAAGTATTTTGCACCTTTTGGATACATGAAATACTGTAAGTAGAAACCATGAATCATTCTTTACTCGGATGAACACTGACAATGTAAGAGCCCAATCTGAATCAAATTACCCTGACACAGACCAAATCCCATTTGGGAAGCACACCTCTCAACCAAAATGATCCAAAAAGTCCTGTAAAGGGCTCAGGAACAACACTGTGGCTTTTCCACATGAAATTCTCCACTCCTTACATAAGGCACAGCAATGTCTTTAATTTCAAACTAAACCCCTGCAAAGCTGTTTATCCAGGAAATTCTGTTTTGCAGCCACTGCTTTGTGGAGTCCTTGGTTCTTTAGGAGTATGTCTCAGCATGGAAAAGGAGACAGGACAGAGGATGTCAAACCAGAGGTGTCAAGGCTGATAGAGCTTTAAATACAAGCAAACACAGGATAAAACTTTTCAACTACTTTCCATCAACAAGCCCTGAAGATTAAAGGTACAATTAAAAATTGAAACTTTAGGCACAGAATTCAAGATGATCCTGTCCCCACAGAGATTTGAAACATGCCGGTCAAGTTGTTGAGACAGTAAAAGGAAGCACTATATTGGATCAAACATACTTTATTCCAAAGCATATTCTCAAGAATATTCTTTGTACCCCTCAAATGGCAGAAATTGTGCAAGTACTGACTTTTGTTGTTGCGTTTTTTAACAAATGAATCAAGATAAGATTTTAAATGGACTCAAAATAATGTAATTTCTTAGCTAAAATATGAAAATTATACTAACCTGGTATTTAACATTAACTGTATGTAACAGAAACAAATCCATTTAAATGACTAATCACTTGCTTTTCAAGTGGCAGTATCCCCCCAGGTTATAATCTGACACCGAGATGGGAGATGCACTTCATACAGGTGCATACGGAGCAGCAGTTACGTAGCATTTGGGTCACTTTATGCCCCAAAAGGGCTTAGCATTCCAAAGCGAAAGTTGCTGTGCTGAGAATCAGATACAATACAGAATACATTCCCCCTTCCAATCCCAGGTAAAACTGTCGCTAGCTACAATCACAGAGCTGAATTTGCCTTATTTCATCTTCTACCTTTGAAAAACATTGCATTTAGTACTTTTGATAGAAGTTAATAGCATCTCACCAGACAAGACTGGTCCAACAAGCACTGAATGACACTCAAGATTATTCAAATAACTCATAATGGAAGGAATCCTAGGAATCCTCCTTTATTCCAGGTACCGCTGCTGCTTGGTTGGTTTTTTAATAACACTGGATTCCTATACATGCCACTTTGCATTCTCTGTGCTCTCAGACAATTCAACCTATTGTATTTCTATAGGTACTTGTTTTGATATCTGAATACAAAACCCCAAGTAACATCGGTCCCAAAGACCCATCTTACAGTATCAGTTTAACACAGAGTTCTTAGAATAACAAGCATGTGACCCAAAATGAAACATACATCAGGTCTCATATGGATGCAACTGAAGTCAAGCTGTAGGGTAGCAAAAGCAACACAAAAAGATCTGGAAAATACCCTCCTTCATAAAAGGAACAAAGCTGTGTGCATACTACAACAGTGCCAGCTGTGTTTGGCTAAAAATCGTGAGTTTACTAATGGATCCTGCATAATGTCCACTTTTAATTGTACTTCCCAATTAAACAGCATCTGGGCAAATTAGCATTAGTCATTGAAACAGCTTTCATTCCATTAATCTGTACTTTGCCAGTGAACCCATGGCTGACAGGAAGCACACTGCCTCACCAGACCACAACAGACTTCCAGTGCTAATTAGGAGTACTGTTGGGTGCCTCAATTTGAGATAGAAACCAGAGATCTCCTATTTCAGACTATGTTTAACAGGTAGCATTAACTGTAAGCTATACTTGAACAAACAAAAGATGAGGGATACATACTGAAGATTAACTCAGACAAAAATAACACACCAAATGATCAGTTTTAGACACAATTGCACAGAATTTTGTATTACCAAATAATACAAAACCCCCAGACACACAAACCCAATACGTAAAAAGACTTTTATCAAAATTGACTACTGACTTCGTAGTGACCTTGACAAGGACACGTGGAGATGAGAAGCTTCCCTAATCCTTAACCAACACATCAAAGTAACTGTAAACCAATGTTCCTGGGTCTTACTGACATTTCAGGAACAGACACAGCTCAACAACCTTGCAAAATCCTTCAAGTGCCAGGCCAACACACTGAAACACTAAGTGAAACCAAAACTTGTACTTAGAGAAGCTCTAGAAAAGCAGATTGAATGTAGCTATACATACATGAAAGTTCAAGTTTTTGATTCCTCTCCTTCCCTACTGAACAACAGCTGCTGCCTCAACTACTTCTCACTTGTTCCAGATGCAGATTAACAGTAAGCTTCAGAATGGTACTTCATTCATCTACTTGTACAGGGACTTTGCTACGTGCCCTGCTTGGTTTTCCAAAATGGAAAGCAGCCTCATAACCCTGCTCCAGTAGATTGGTCCTGTATCTGCACCATCATATTTACTTGCTTTAATATCAAGAAGTTAAAATGTTGCTATTTTTTCACACAATACCATGATGACACTATAGCTAGAGAGACATAAAATGAAGTATATTTTCTTCTTATACACCAAAATGATTCACTGGCCAGAGCAATTTTGAACAGCAGCAGGCCCTAGCAGCTGGTGCAGGGAAGGCAGGGGATGACAGCCACGCTGCACTCTGCTCTAGGGGGTCACTGAGAAATGGACTATCTAACTGCACCCAAGCCACGAGTGCTGTAGTAATGAGAGAAACACGTCGTTTCAGAAAGCCTTCCAAAAGCAGAATTGCCCTCTCAAAAAAGGTACCTAGATGCTGTGCATCACACACCTTTCCAAGTGTAGGGTTTAAGGTAAGACTGAATTAGCAAAGCTTTATTTTTCACGTGTGCAACCCATTCACACATTGGTCAGCTCTCTATGGAAGGAAGCGGTGAGTGAGCCAAAGGAAGGGAAAATAATGGTGGCTGGCCACAAGCTAAATGGAGGAGGCACAGACTCGTTAGGAGCAGTAATGAAGGGCAGGGACAGCCATGCAAGGACAAGGGGCAGAGAGTACTTACCCAGGGGTGGGAAAGAGCGGACAGGGCTCGTGTCCCTGCTACTTTCACGGCTGGCCTCCCGACTGCACCCCTGACTCACACTAGGGCGAGGAATGCGGCTGCCTCGTGCTAGTATGATTCAGGGTACAGACAAACAGCAGCACAGAAGGGAGAAGACATAAGAAAAGTTGCAGTTTTAATGCAATTGTGTTTCTGAAGTAAGATCAAAGACGCATTTCTAAGAATAGACACTGATGATTATGTTGTATTCTAAGTCATAGCTGTTTCCACACACTTGCTTGATTGTGCTGGAGCATACTATGTGTAGCCCATTCAATGAAGTTATTGCTTCATACAGCTCAAAATGGGGATTTACCAACTCCTGAATGAATGTCTGAAAAACCTCTTAAAAAGGATGAAGAGGGAACAAGCAATGAAAAAATCTGAAGAGAGTATTGATTCAGAACTTGTACTCAGATCAAGCTGATCAATAGCAATACAAATTAAAAAACCCACAGCTTTCCAAAGATGGAATATAGAAAATTAATGCAGCTAAGGTAAAAATCAAAATACAAACCAAAGAGCAGCAGCAATACCATTAACATCAACTGATATTCTTCAATAATAGTGTTTGTAATAAAGTGTAATCAGGTCATACTGTGAGGTTTAAGATATATGACACTTATTTTAGTATCAGTGTAATATACACATGCAAGCACACATATGAAGAACACACAAAAGTAATGAAGAAAGTAATCTTTTCAAGGTGGTATCACGCTTTCATTCAATGGAGGTGGGCATTCTGGGGGTAGGGATAGGAAGTGAAGGAAAGGCAAAGAGAAGGAAGAAAGGGAGGTGAGGAAAAGAACTACTATTGGCTTCTGACAAATAAATGGCAAAAACTTGAAGGTTCTGTTTAAATTTAGACCTGGTAAAGACTAGCCTCAGAAAACAGGTATGTTTTAGATTTTTACTGGTATGTATTCCAATTTTATCATCCAGCTATAACTGAACACAAGCTGTAGATATCTGGCACTTGCAGTAAGATGGGCTATAAAGAAACCAAGTTATTGAATGATTCTTACCTACTGACAATCTGGAAGGACTTGCTTCTCTACTGCACCCCTGACTCCGTGGGATTTTGCTCCGTTTTTGTGCAGTTGCAGGATTCACTAACACCCTCTGAACTCCTGTGTTCACAGTGGAAAGTGTAGTTGTTGTCAGAACTCTTCCAGGAGACCCAGATCTACTGCCAGCTGAAGGCAAAACGAACAAATGTAAGTAACTGCAGAGAAGACACACAACCGTGGTCAAAAAGAAAAGAAATGCTTAAAGTTAGTAAGGAAGTGGTGGCAGACTGAAATGGTCTGGAAAAACTGACAAGGTAAAATGGGAAATAAATACCTTGTTTCAAGTTCTTAGAGCACTACGTACAAGGTAGGCAAAACTATCAATGCAAGGAAGCACTTGACATGGTATTTAGCACTAGATACGCTTAAGAAACCATGAACAGTATTTCTAGCCTTCATCAACAGTTCCAATGTCCCTAACATGAACACTAATCACATTTTCCATTGAAAGAAAACAAAACAAAACACAAAACAAAACAAAAACAAACCCCCAAAACCTACTAAAAAGCTGAAGGGAACAACTTTAAACTACTGATTTCATAATTATCCAACTCTTCCAATGCTACCAATGTTACAGTAAAATAATGTATTTGTCCTAATATTTAAACTCTTCTCTCTTTTAAAAGCACAGGGTCTTCAAGCATCATTGTCTGAGGAGTTAAATAAAATGTCACTGCAGACAATTAAAGTTCTTATGTTCATTTCTGAGGAGGTTATCCCACAGACCCAAATGACAATCTTCAACAAGCTAAAAAACCTGACCAAGACATATTTAAGTATCTAATATTTTTATTAATCAAAACTGTATGTTATGGAGCGCTGCGAATCTTCAACACGCTCTACTCACTACCTGAAACTGGTCTTGATCCCTGATTTTGATATTTCAGCTACAGAAAATTAAAGTTCTAAGCCCTAACAGGGAATCCATTCATCTCTAGTTATAATTCATTTATACCACCAGTTGCTGTAAGTATATTGTCTCCAACTGCAGAATTCAAGAAGTCTGACCAAATAAAAAGTAAAATATAATTTTAACCAAAGGTTAATTACATACAGATACAAACCTTTCATTCATCTCTAAGAAATAACCAGGTAACTGTATGACCACAGCTATGCTATCAGATCTACAGACTTCACATGCAACATCTCAAGTGAGTTTCATGGGTTACTTCTTATGAGGCACGTTTAAAGAAAACACACAAGTTGATTAAAGCTTGACTATATGGGAAAAGAAACAAAATCCCAAACAAAATAAAACATACGCTGGGAGGAAGGGCAGGGGAAAACTGAAACAATGTACCATGCACAGACTGTCAGATTCATTGTTTGAATTCAAACTGGAAATGATCATTTAGCAAAATCCCTTTTCCGAACTATGGGCCTATTCAGCAGAAATGATAAATAAAGTATTAGGCAGCCTGCAGAGATCGAGCATAGCTTCTATGGCAAAAAAAAAAAGGAATGGGCAAGTCTGTAAAATTGCTGTGGGCTGTAAAAATTAGGGGTTAGGCAGTTTCTTCGTACCACGGCATTCCCACTTAGACCTGCTCTTCCTATGCCTTCTTCCCGCCCTCCAGTATTTCACATCTCTTCAAAACGAATAAAATACTTTAAAAATCTTCACTGTGCTGGAGACTTTCTGAAGATTTTCTTCCATAGTTCAAAACCCTGTAAAACTTACTCTTCTCAGAATATAGAGAAGAAATGCAACCTCTCATTCTAACGCTTTATCTTCCTATAGTCTCACCTGTGAAGCACAAGCAAACCAAGAGACGTTTAATATCCTGAAAACACAATGCTGATAAGAGCACTGGCACACTCTTATCAGTACTGCCCCCAGCAGCAGGTCTAAGGGAACTGAATGATAAAAGGAGGATTAATAGAACAGCATACCAAAAATGACCAAAACGTCCCAACCCTACTGCCTTCTAAATGAGGACTACAACCAAGTAGGTGAGAAAAGCGAGCCAGAATTTCTGCTGAATAGGATCCTCTAATGAGAGATGTCAAACAGGTGATCAAACAATGATGAGTACACAAATTCCATAGACTCTTACCACCAATGGGGTTAGCAGACTGTGATCCTGACCAAGTGTAAAGGCAGGATTAGGGTAGGGGTTTATAATCCATGAAGAGGGAGGGAGCAG
The DNA here is from genome assembly GCF_000696875.1 of Nestor notabilis. Taxonomy (NCBI): domain Eukaryota; kingdom Metazoa; phylum Chordata; class Aves; order Psittaciformes; family Psittacidae; genus Nestor; species Nestor notabilis. The sequence continues at coordinate 9,765 of NW_009920519.1, read as the reverse complement.
AGCAGATTAAAGAAATGGATGGCAAATGGAAATAAGAAAGCTTTAGTCATTTCACACAGGAAAAAAAAGCCACAGGGGGTTATGTTAAAGCAGTGCTTTCAAGTAGCTTCCACAGTTGAAGAATTAAACTCAGATGCTATGCACAAAGCAGATGAAGCAAAGCTGCACAAGCAAATTACAATTCTTCAGCTTTCTAATCAATAACTGGATAATACTGAAGAATTACATTTCAATTAAACATGAAACTGTAGCCTTCATATCACTTTCAAAGAATACTGCATTGCCAAAAAGGTTCAAGAAGTTCAACAGCTGAACAGAAAAAAAAAATCACACACAAGGCCAAAACTTTAGTTTAATTTAGAGACAGACAGTAAAGGAACTGAGCTGCAGGTGCGGTGGATGACAAAAAACCAACTCACAATGGCACAACTGAAAAGACTTGCACAGAATTTCAGATTTTCCTCTTTAAAATTCATCTAAAGTACAAGAATCAGTATTTGTTTCCATTCAGAAATTTAATTCTTTTTCTCTGAATGAAGATTGCAATGTCACTTTAGCACGTGTTGCTGAATTACCTGGCAACCAAACAGGAAAGGAGAGGAAAAAAATTGAACTATTTTTTTCCATAGATAAGAATAAACCAATGAGCTATAGATTGTATAGACACTTATTTTATGTTACAATTTAAAAATAGGAGAGTAAAGGGCTTCTGAAACCCTAAAAAAAAGTATCTTTTGTAAAAGCATTCAAATTTGCAAGTCTTTCATAAAATGATCTTTGAACAAAAGCGCTGAATAGCTGTAACCCTAAATTGACAAAAGCATCTGTGCTACAGTGATTATGAAAACATAAAAGCAAAAAGCTTCAATCTGATAGGAAGCTGTCCTCCCACTATCTGCTGGGGAAGTAACCAAATCCCCTGCATGGAAACATCGAGCACCTTGCCCCCCACAAGGATGTGGCAATTTCCAGTCAGATAAAGCAGCACCACCCCAAAGCTGGCACATGGTGCCTGACAACTGCCATTCACCTGCCCACTTGTATGTGCCTGGGTATCTTCCTTAGAACATCTCAGAATTCTTGTTCTCCCCCACTGACAGGTTCTAATGAGCTATCTGGAGCCATCAGTGACAAACAGAAACACTAATAAGAGGCTGTAAAAATGCATTTGTGCATTTAATTTTCACACATGATCACATGTAAACAGATCTAGTTATTTCAGGATCAGTTCAACTTATCTCTTTAGACATGAATACTGTGCAAAAAGATCCAAGAGCTAGGGCAGTGCCCAGCTTAAAATGAAAACAGGTATGTCTGGCTGAAAAATAAGGCTTTTTGAAAAATGACAAATTAGGTCTGGCAGGCAACACTGCGGACACCATTCAGTGTACCCACTCCTCTGTATTCCTCGTCTGTGCCTCATTTGTGCCTGACACAGAAGTTAACTGGTCTTTCATGTTGGGGAGGTCAGAAATGGGGGGAAAAGAATGTTGAGAAGTTATAACTGAAGACAGAACTTAAGGGTAGATTTAATTTTCATTTCCTGTTCCAATATCTAATTTAATTGGCAAGTGAAAACCTAACCTATTATTTTGTCCAGAGAAAAACAACATGAATTAGAAAAGCATGCAAATACCACTGATCCAAAACACTGAAAAAATACCTTCATTGCTGTCTGGCGATGAAGAACCTAAGGCACAGAACAACAACTCAGTATGTAGCTATGTTTTAAAGTTAACTTTGACTGTGGACATTGGTCAATGAATATATGCTTAAGCATTTGGCCTCTTTTAACAGGTATAACTGATAAATAGAATATACATACGCTGAGACTGTGACACCACTTTGGTTCTACTCCGTCCTCTTGAATCTGTTTTAGAATTGCCAATGCCAACAGAAGGTGTCGAAAGCTTTGTTCGTACACGACCTGTAACAGAAAAATGGCATTAGATCCGTTTTTTACAGTAACGTAGGAAGCAAAGCATCAATAGCATTTACTAACATTCTCTTAAGTTTCTGTAGATAAAAAAGCAGCACAACGTAACTCAACTGGTGAAGATTCACTTGGGATAATTAGTAGAAATTTGAACACCTTGAAGGACTTAATAGTAGAGGAATCAAAGCACTTCCCCTCTGATGCTGCATGTTTCTGTAAATGATTTACACTATCACCTGAACACCCTAGCTTGTTCTTGCTTACTTCATCAATAGGTTGATTACATTAAAAAAAGGGAAGTTTATTAAACGTGATAAGCAAGGCATATGCTAATATTGCTGTACCAGGTACAGTCTTCTCATGATTACTTGTGGTTGTAATTCTACTTCTGCTGTCAGAAACCTACCAAAACTATGTTGACTGGATTCTGAGGCTTCTTCCTAACTTCACTCCTCAGAAATCTAAATACTAGCTTTCCTGCTACTGAAGGTTCCACTGTTAGCCTGGCCACAGCTACACAGAATTCTAGCCAGGCCTCTTACAGCATTTTACAAAGACCAAGTACACTTAAGTACTTCTCAGTGAGAACACAATGTAAGGAAATGCTATTCTCCTCACTAGATGAAAGAACTAAACCAGTAGATTCACTTCTCTCTACAATGCCAAACCACCTTGGTTTGGGTTTAACTTTTCTGCATTATTAGCAGTGTTCCTCGTAACACCCAGCATGTACAGTGAAATTACAAAAAAAAGGAAGACCCCAGTTGGATGAATTATAAGTAACCAAAAGATTATTCATAAAAGAAAATAGTAGAGGTTTATCCTACATTTCCCGAGCCAATCTCTGCAACAACAGAAAAAATGAAGTCAAAACCATGCTAACCATAATTCTTACAAGTTGCAAGAACTAACCCCAAAAAGCTTATACAGGGTGGATATACCTCAACAAGTAATCCACTTTAATACCAGCATCATTAAAATATTTTCTAGACATGTACAGTCAATATTAGACCCAGAAGAATTAAGCACACAGACTGCTATTAAGTTCTAGCCTCTTTAGGCTTTCCACAGCAGAATTTGGAGACCAATCAAGTTAATATTATTCATCCAAGTTAGAGGGAAAAGCCATAGATAAGAGCCTATAAGAGAATCAGGATAAATGAGGTTATTCACTAAACTATTAGAAAACAATATGCTAGCAAGAACGGTTAGATTAACTTGTCCAAACTCTACTAGTTATCCCTGTGCAACAGCAATGTTTTCCCACTGAGTGCTGTGAGACTGCAAGGCATGTAACTGCATTCAGAATCTGGCCCAAAAACCTGGGAATACAGAGTGCCACTATTTCAATACCATGTTAAATTATCACTTGGAACCTGGTTCAATTTTATCAGAGTAAAAAGTTTGTGCTTCTGAAGCAAATTAACTGTTAACTCACTTGGAGTCTACATCTATTTACTGATGACAGGTTTAAATGTTAATAGCGTATTGAACATGAATTCTCAGGTCTCAAAGAGATGAGTAATAGTAGCACCTGCTTCCCAGAGCACGAACACATCTGATGAAATACTTTGTGATAAAACTGGCTTTTAAAAAATATGCAAAATTATAAAGCTCCTGTATTTTTTACACTAAACAAATGTTAAGCCATGACACTTCTGCTGCAGATGGGTGCTTCAGAAATGAAATAAAAGCAAAAGAACTTTAAAGATATGTGACAACCAAGTATTAGATGCGTAAGCAATCTGGAGTTATGAACCTCCACAAAGCCCCAGAAAGACCATATTCTACTTTTAAAGCTTAAGTTGTATCAATGAAAATATGAAGCTGAAAATATTAACTGGTCTAACAAAATATTTTCTTACCATCTTCAGAAGCTGTTCCTAAACAGAAAAAAATAATAAAATACATGATATTCCAAACAATACTGTGTCTCTCCAATTCCTTTTTGAGATTAATTTTATGAAACTTGACAAACTTTATCAAGTCAAGAGGGCTAAAGCTTTTGTGTTGTAACTCCATTACTGCACTGAAGAGAAATTACCAAGAAACACCAATATTATACTGTCAGTGAGTTACAAGAACACAGTATTTAGCACTGGCTTGTTTACCAAACCACTAAAAAAAAAAAAAATAGAAACTCCCCCAAATCTGAGATCAGTCAAGAAAGTGACACGTACAGATGAAGACAGACATTGAAAATACCATAGTGCAAGCTCTTCTGAAAATAAAAACGTACTATTATAAATTACCCTGGCAAAAAAACCAAGGACAGTGTTACCCACACTGGGCAGTGATAATTGGATAGGAGTCAGCAAGGAGGATGTCTCCAAATTAAGTCCATGATTTCTCTGAAAATGCACAAGATGGAGTTTTGCTCAGAGAAGTGGAAGCGATGAGTTTGCTGAAACCAGATCACACTTGAACAAGTATGCCAAGCTCAAGGCTTGCTGATGATAAAATGAGAGTCAGACAAATCTTTTTACTGACATCAGTACTTAGGAGTTGATGGGAAGCTACTCAAATAGCAGTCCTTCCTCTGACCAAGTTCCTTTGAAACAAATCTGATTGTGGAATAAAACACGTACTCGTAGTGATACAAATGTTAAATGCCTCAAAAAAATCAAAGGGTATTTCCATTTTTATTTTCACTTTCTGCCATTTCTGCCTTGTAAAAGAACTCCAATGACCACAACACCCGCCTGCGCCTTTGGCTGGCCTCAACTGAACTCTCTCAGCAGATCTGGCCATGGCTTTCTCATCTTACACTATCTTCAAGGTGTTATTTTTAAAAACTCCCTCTAAAAGATTAATTCAGTGTAAATTTCAATGCTTCTTCACAGAAAACATTTACAGTAACATGTATGTAGAAGTGCCTCAAAGTTTTCCAGATCAAATTCGCCAGTCTATTAAAAAACCCCAAACCCTAACTTATCCCCCCAGATCCAACATTATTCCAGAGCTGGATCTTGGAAAGCAGGTTCTACGCAGCATGTAAGCAAGGCTAACAGCTAACTGCTCCTAAAAGGGATTATTTTCCTTCTCCTTCCTTGAGCTACGCACCTGGTCTGGATGGCTAAAGGCTCACTGTCAGCTCCAAGAGCTATGTAACAGAAAACTATTCACTTTTGGTTTACGAAATCAGTTTTCTGGTGTTTGTTCCCCTCCAGTGATTGATAGTGGATTATTATAAGACACTAGCAAAAGAAGAGGTACAATCACATGGCCAAGATTAGTGGAAAAGCAGGAAACCATTAGTTCCTCCTGGTGGTGGGTAGATCAAAGCAGCTACAGTTGGAGAGCAAAGCTGCATTCACCCTGCCTCATACATCATCCCTGCAGACACCCTCTAGAAAAAAATCTTACACTGACCAACTGTGTGACACCTCCCCTGCTACTTTAAAAAGATGTGTGGAACACCACTAGTTGTGACTACTGGTCTGAGCAGAAGGCAAAGCCTGTACACACAGCCCCAAGAACCTTTGTTGCTGGTGACAATGTGCAGAAGCTCAAAATTAAGTGTTTAGCAGGGACAGTTACGAATAAATCCTATTATATGCAACATAAGGGAATGTGACAGGGAAATAAGCAAGACTTACTTCCTGTACAAACTCCCCTTGTTCTATTCAAATAGGCTTGCATCTGCAGTGCTCAAATATGGCTCCAATTTTCATGTATGCTCTCAACTATTTATCATGAAACTGATGATCTGTGCTTTAAAATGATTCAGGATTCTGGGTGTGAGAGATCTACCTTTTTACTGTTTTAATTTCTATGAAAAATATCCCCCCCTTTGCCTCCAGCAAACTACTCATTCTTCAAAACATGTACTTTCCAGAAACGTGACATTGAATAATTAAGTAGCAAACATAACTGACTTATGCAATAAATTAGAACTTGGATTACTCCCCAGCAATAAAATTAGAACTTGAATTATTAGGCATCAAACAGGGACTCTGTCACTTTATTACACGGAAGCAAAACTTACAGACAACTGCTGCGAGCAGCGTGATTTTCAACTACTTTGCAGTCAGGATAAAAATACGTGACAACTGCCTCCATGTGTTTTAATACAACGAAATAAGTGGTAAAACTTAGCTGGAATATGTGGCAGGCTATTTTAACAGACAGGTCTTCTTAACAAACCACTGTTTAATAGAATCACATTATATTAGGGGATTTACTGGCACTTAAAATTCAGTAGCCAGACTAGATTTTGATACAGTACTTTTGACAGAGGATTTTAGTTTCATTTTTTAAAAAATCCTTAATTATGTGGCCAAGCACCTTCTGCTCTCCCACTGCTGTTCTGCCACGAAGCCAATCATTCGACTTTACAGGTAAAACTTACGGAAGATGATCGAACTACAGCTAGTTTTAGAAAAGCATATATTGATTAGACTTGCTCTGTAATTAATAGAGCTTTTAAAACAGAATAGGAGCAACAATCATTTCTGATAAAGTTTCTGTTGCTGATACAGACCAGTCATCAAAAACACTGATAAATACAGCATTAACACAACACAAACATTAAGACATCAAGATTACATAAGGGTTAATGAAAACAACATAGTATTTTGTTAATGAAAAGACAAATATATTAAATAATTTTACATAAGACACTTTAATAAGTATTTAATAGAATTAGAGGACAGACTAAACAATTTCTTACCATCCATCTTGTCAGAAGTATCCTCTTTGTTGAAAAAGCAGGCAAAGAAACATGGAAAACTTAGTGTGTTAGAATAAAGGTGTTCACAGCAGTCATAAAACATTAATTAAGGAAAATACATTAATATTAAACATAGCAGACATGTTTATCTAATTCATGCACGTTTAAGCTACCTTAAGTAAAAGTAGGTTTCTCTCAGTACAAGGTACAAAACTATGGAAAGGGGTAGAAATATCCTGCACAGGGATGTGGAATCTCTCTATATTACCTAGATTGGAGAAAACCCTCACAGTAAAATACTCATGATCTGTTTCAGGTTTGGTATCAACCATTACTGAAGCATTAGTACATATTTAGATCATTACTGAACAACAATATTTGTATTCCTTATAAAATTTGCTCGTGAGCATAAAGCTCCACCTGGGGTAAAGGGGCAGGAGGAAGCAAAACCCATGACAATAAAGACAAGGGACAAATGGAAGGAAGTTCCACTCTGGTTCAAAAGCACTAAAGATTCACCAGTTCAGCTGGAAGGTAGCACACATGTATTCTGACAGGAACAACCAAAATCAAACTATTCAGCTTGACAGAAATATAATTACAGCTCCAATCTGCTCAAGAAGGACATTAATACTCGACTATGTCAGAGACAGTCAACTTTAGAGTAACTAGAGAATGTCCTCCTGCTTCTAGAACAGTCTTTATAAAAATAAATCATAAATAAGCAGGAGTTCTTCTATTAATAATAAAAACGGGACAGGCAGAGACAACTATAGAGTACTAAGCTCATGAACTTGTGGTCCTCTGAGGCTCTAAATCTGGTAGCTCTTTAAGCAAAAGGTAGAGATGCTTCTCCGTAAGGAAGGGTGAAAATCAACCCAAGCTTCAGGGGACAATATTTCTTATTTTGGTATTGACTGGAACAGCTGAGATCTGGAAAGCAGCGTGGAAATACAGGAACATCTTCTAGGCATTTTAGCAACATGGTCAGCATTATCTTGACAATTCTGTCACTTAAGTTTCCACATTTGGACTAGTATAAAACAACCCCCTTGCTATGAACAGTCCATTTTCTGAAACACGCACTTGCTTGGATCCACACACCATTATTTTAAGGTTACCTTTTGAAAACTAAGGGCAAATAATATTTTGAGGTGGATTGTGTGGTTAATCCATACAAACATACAACAGTCACACTCCGTACATAGGTCACACTCTATGTATGTAATTTAATTACCTTACCATTATTAAAAATACAATTAGGAGAATAAGCCAAGCTCCATCAAGCAGTACTGTGTCTGTGTGACTGCAAACAAATCTTGGCCTCCTTGACTATCACTGCCCTTATACTGCCTTTACTGTACATTGGTCGTATCACATTATTGTGTCATTTCAAACCACCACTGTGTTCTTCTCCACACATGATAGCATCTGCTTTCCAGCTACTCAAATCCTTCAAAAGAATCTGACCTGGACGTACTGCCTGCTTATTCTGCTCCCCCACCCTCACTCACCAAATCCGTAAACTATGAAGAGAATAAGCCATGTCTTTATTTCTGCTTTTTCCCCTACATAAACCCACCACTATTCACTTCCCTGAAAACCTCTGTGCCCTCTCTCAACCCTTGCTTACAAAATCCTGGGCATGAATCCCATACTGCTGAAAATGTTCTGAAAGCAAACCAATATCCCAATCGAGAGCTAACTTTCTGTGAAACTCTAAAGACCAAAGCAGTCCCTTCATTTCAGCAGCATCAAGAAGACAGGTTAACAGAGAGAGATTTCTCCTTCTTTTACTTTTTTCCTTTCTTCTACCACCACGCTGTGTGTCACTTTTACTTCTCAACACCAGCTTTGTCTGACATTCAGAGTATGTCCCGTTGCAAATCAAAACAGAGCAGGCAACGATCTGATCTTGCAGAATAATCATCCCTCCAATTTCAGGCTTTTACGCATTACGTTAGCAAGACCTGAGGATTCTTCGAGCGATAACCACAAGCACCTCTCCTCCTTCCAGCAAACTTCGGTGTCCGCCTGCTCTCTAGCTTCTCCAATTCCCCTCCGTGGGCACTAGAGGGACCTCACACCCAAAATCGTTACTGCAAGCAGCACTGTCAGCATTGCACACACTCATGAACTTAATCCTAAAATCAGTGGTGTTCACATCAGTTCAGGTAGGACCTGATGAAAAAAGAATCAGCTCATTTAAAATAGTTTTTAACTTTAAAAAGCACAACCAGAAACTCTGGACACCATAGCCTCAGTGTATCCTAACATCTCCCCAAACACAAGGTAAATCAGAACAACTATCTGGTTTCTCTGCCTCTCTTGTGATCATCTTCAGCAATACTGACATTAGGACATGCCTCCTCGGTGGTCTCGCTGGCACACAACCAAGAAGAAAAAGCTAACAGTTTTGTGAACACTGAATCTCACTTCCCCCATTGCTGCTCCTACAGTATGAATAACCTAAACACACGAAACCCTGCCCGTATTCCTTTACCTTTCCCACTTAGTGGAGGTTCTAGCACCTACCATCAACACCACCCAATACTCTTCTGCACTCTTAACAGTTGTAGCACCTTCTGTGTCCAACAGCAAGTATTCTTATCAATGAAGACTGTCACCTACATGAAAAACATCCACACAGTTCCACCAACATGCTTAAGAAAAAATCTATGAAATCAATGTCGTGTATCATTGTGTAAAAAATACTTGCATTGTGTGAAGATGCTACCACTTATTGCCAGTATGTCTCTTTAGCATTGTTGTAAAACAGTCAGCTAAAGAGCTGAGAAAATCCTAGAGGCCTAACACTCACTTCTAGAAACAAAAAGCCATGATTACCATCTGCTGTTAAGCGAGGGTACCACTCCATCCAGCGTTTAGTATTAACTCCAGATTGACAAATGTAGAGACCACGCTATGGACACCCTGCACTGGCACTCTCCCAGCACCAGACAAACAGAACATCTCGCTAAGCTGGTCACTTGCTCCTCTGCACCATCCCAGCACTACTGAAATGACAATTTCTTCCCAGGGAGGAGCGCTTTCCTGCAACTCCCTGACAAAGCCCTCAAGGTGAGGATGTCTCCCTTACCTAGGGACGCGTAGGAGCCCGGGGGCAGCCCGGCCGCCAGGAGGCGCCCGGCTCCGG
>NW_009920518.1:34308-56280 GCF_000696875.1 Nestor notabilis | reverse complement strand
CTATGATTCTATGATTCTATGATTCTAAATGCTACTGTAAAAACTTTGCTTCATTTCACACATAAATAAAATTTAAGATAAATAAAATACACTACTCCTATTTTGCACAATACCATTCTAATTGGGCTCTGAGACTGGACACTGCTGTATCATCCAAGTGTCGCTCATCCGACTACCACAGAGACTAAGCTGCACCTCTCTTAATGTCCTTTCCATCCCTTTTCCCTTTTCTCTCTGGCAGAAAATGGTATGAGATTTATTGTTCAAAAAGAAAACAGATGAAACTAACTAGAGCAGAACAATCTTTGCTTCTCAGGACAATTGCAGATTCATTCCCAAGAAACAGTCAATATCACCTCCACTTTTTATTGCAATGGTTTGAATATTGTTTTATTTTAACATTATTTATTTATGTTCCTTTGTTTCCGGGAAATGGATCATTTAAAGCTACTAACATGTGATATTGCAGCCCAAAAATTTTATGATTATGCAGGAGCTTTGTGTTGCTCACTGAAACATGTGAAGTACTCAAAGAAAGGGGATAAAATGGCAATAATTTGGGATGAAGCAGAAGATTAACGTGGGGTTTTATTTAATTTAAAGGTGAGGTTTGCCCTCATGTGTTATTGTATGCTACAATGATGTTTCTGAAAAGGATGGACAGATTGACTTCCTTACCTTTTCTGTGAGTTATTTCCCAGATGGGTTAAAAGCTAATATTTTAACAATTTTTTTGCATTTGTCTTCTCGTCTTAGCTCTTATTTGTACCTTTGAATAAAATCATTCCTTCCTGCAATGATTCAATACTTAGTTTATTAAAACCTTGCCAGTTACTTTATTCTCAAAATTGCTGTTGTAGATGGGAAGACCCTTGAAATAATGATTATGACACAACTTTTAAAATCCCCTCAAGTAGTTAATTATATTCCTAGAGAGCTCAGGTAATAACAAGAACACTCTGAGTTGTAATAAAAATGTAAGAAAACTTTTATTAGAAGGGTATAAATAAGTCTTTAACTACAGTTTCTTTTGAATTATCAAAGGAAATAGGGAGACGGAGAAGGGGAGTAGAAATGAGATAACTCACATGAAGCAGTAATACAGGAAATATAGGCCATGTATAAGCTAGGCTATCAAAATACACCAACATACTCACCTTCAAGAAACTTGTAAACACATTTCCATGGAGAGCAGAAATAACTGTAAGCAGCAGTTGGTCACTTGGGTCCTAGCACAACATGGTTTTCACCCCACACTGCTGAGCCCAAGGCAGGACACTATACTACCAGAGTAAGGTGGAAATCGGTCACTGGTGACTGAGGGTGATAGTACCAGAAGTGTCTGGCAGGTATCCTCCAGACAGGTTACCCACACCTAGGTATAGGCACAGCACTGCATGGTATGTTTTCTGTACATGTGGTACTCAGCCACTCAGGCAGAGGCAGGCGCTTTGTGATGGGCTGGGACTTTCCCACGCAGTATCCGCCACCACATGGGTAGTGTGCACAGATGTTTCCCCCCGTTGCAAGAGGGGATGAGACCTCACCTTGCAGCAGGAAGCTGCACAGGACAAGTCTGTGCAAACACACAGTTCCTGCAGATTAGCTGACACCAGGTAATAGCATATAAAAACTTTATACACATTTTAATGTTTAGCGTGTAAAGGTACTGAGCAATGGCTGGGGTTCTTAATGCTGTTAACTAAAGGCCATTATTTTTCAGTTTGTGGCAGCTGGGTACTCTTTAAGAAATGAAAATATTGCTAAGCTTGTTGGTGACATGAGCTTGTACAGCAATTTCTATGCTCCTGCTTTATTTGTCTGACATTCAAAAAATAGTTGCAGCATAAAGGAGTATTCCAGGTGCTAATCCTTACCCTTTGCTTTCTAGGAACCCCACTGCATGGATAAGTTCCTGTTGCCAGTTTATACAAACCATGTTTTTTCTTTCTTGGCCTGTGACTCTCATGTGAAAGAAGCTTCATTTAGCACTAGCTGAAAATAAAGACCACTAACAAAATTCTCCGATTAAAGTGATTCTTTCATCAGCAGATTGATTCTTGCATGTTGCTACTTTGTATGTGAGAACTATTACACAAGGAGAGAAACTGTGAATAGACTCAGTGTTTACACAGTACCAAAGTATAAGGTTGCTCCTTGTCACCAAAACAGCACTGAACCCTCATGATACACTAACATGTGCGTGGTAGCCGATGACACATCATTGCTGCCTACATTAGCACAGCAAAGATGCTTTGTTCTTTTATGTCATGAGCTTCAAATCCCAGCTGGGGATTTACTGACTAAGCCACAGTGAGTTGCTGTAAGTTCCCTTCCAAAAGGAGAAGAGGAATAGAATTGAATAGAAAGGCTTCTCCTTTCCATTTCACTTCAGAAGTACTGCTAAGCACTGGGAATTATTTCCCTGTTGGTATCAAAATATTACTACAGTTCTTGATGACAAGAGCTACACACACCCCTCGGTACAGAAAAGGCTCATTAGCCACCCCAGGACAAGGCATAATAGCGATTCCTCTGAATTCAGATACATAAATCACAGACAAAATCCTCATTCAAATGAAATTAGAAACTGCAATTCCATTCTACCACGGGTTGGAACTGGTAATTACTCAGCATTTCTCTACCGTAGGCTACTTGTTCCCCTGCACAAATGTGGACTTTCGTATTTACTGTCAGGTAGCCACTTCTTAAATTCTTCTCTGTCTTTCTGCAAGTTCTTATATTTTAGTAATGGTACAACATATACTGTGTACGGAAGATGCTAGGACATACAAGCCTTGTATAGACACACACAGAAAACTACTTTTTCTGCTTTCTTCCCCATGAGAAATGAATAGTACAAGTGTATCACCAGAGTCAAGGCTAGTGAATCTCTACAGAAGGTTCTTCATGCTGAGAACTAAAACAGAATAGGACAGAGGCCTGGACTCTTGCTGTTACAGTTGGCTGTGACCTTTTTGAGTGATGATCTCAAACTACTATACAGTGGTTGAAGAGTTAGCCTCACAGCATTCCTAGAAAACAGGAATTATTACTTCATTGTTAAAGAAGTGGAAACTTGGTCACAGAAAAGTTGTGACTTGTACATGGTCACACAGGAAGGAGTGAGGAAAAGGGAAAAAAGGTCTAACCAGTGACTTAAATTCCTCAACTTGTCCTCCTATTTATTCATTACATGATCTTGGACACTTCCTATATATGAACTCATCTCAGAGGAGTGCTTTAAAGCTTCATTTGTATATGGACAGCATGTGAAGATGACAGTTTCTCATTGCTATTGTCAAGAAGCACAGGTTGAAGTCAGGTAGCACCTGAGTCAGGCAGGATTTGCAGACGCCTGGTGTCCTAGAGGGGTGGCAGGAAAGCAAGCACCAGCCTGGCTCTTCCTCCCCAAGCAGCAATCCACTGCCCGAATCACTTCATAAAAGCAATGTAAAGAAAGGAAAAGTGGGTGCTGGGGGAAGAAAACAGACTTAAAGGGACCCCAGTGCATGAAAGCATTCAAAATCATATGACTTCTGTGTGCTGTCACATCTCTTCCCCCACAGTGAGCACCAAGTGGGAGTCCAAAGGATAAATCTCCATCCTGCCCCCAAGGAATGAACAGAACTGAAAAAACTCTAAAACTAAGGGTAGATATGAAACGAGACCACACACTGAAATGGAGAGGAACCAGTGGGGAATACTGACAAATCTGAGAGAAGAAGGACAGTGTGAGAGAACTAAAGAAAAGTAATGACAAGAATTAAAAAAGGATAATTGGTCTAGTCAGTTGCAGGTGTCCACAAAGCTCAGTCAGAAAAAGTGAACAGTAAAACTGAAAAGTGTTTTCTTATCTCTAGAAAAAACAATGAAACTTATTTCTTCAGGGTGAAAGGAGAAAAGTTTTTTCCTCTTGCAGAGATTGCAGCACATCAGATGAGGGGGTTATGAAAGTTCAAACACACCCAAAGTCTGTCAGTTTCCTAACTAACAGGTTAGGAGCTGAGTGTGCACCAGGCTAGATGTACAAGCAGGGGTGTTGCAGGATAAGTAACTAATGGTTGTGTTTAAAATAGCACCGACCCTTCCTACCTTACTGACATCGACTACAGTGACAGGCACACCCACTCAGGCCTTCTATGAACTTCAAAAATTTTACTGGTCCAACTATTTTGATTCAAGATGTGATTCCTTTTTAACTGGAATTACTGTGGCAGTAAAAGTCCTCAGGCAGAGGCCACTGTACAGCTCTATAAATATGACCATATTCATGGTCATTCACCATCCTTTTCAATTCCCATATAGAATCAGGCAAAGCAGTATAAAATCATATTGTATTTCTAAACTATGCCAGTACCGAGGCTGCTGCATTAAATACAACAGGCAGCAGTTAGATTTTCTGGATTTATTGGCTTACCTGGATGGAAATCTGTCTCACCTTCACTAAAGCTAGGCTGCCCCACAGTAGCTGAGGGTATAAACTGTGTCTGGCCAGACTGTGTGTCCAGTGTCCAAAGCTGGGCTTAACCTTGCTTAAGTTGATTTAAACCTGAACATTTTACTTGGTTGTCCTCTTCTGCTGGTGATGGCAGATCATCTCTAGATTAACCCCTTGGCAAAATAAGTCAAAACTAGTGATGCAACTGCAGTGAATTTAATTAAGTTACACCATCAACTAATAAAGGTTGACCAGCCTTTATTAAAGTCATGGTTGCAGTCTCAAAATAGGCCTTTATAAGACCTGTTGAGCATTGCACAAACCGTGCATGGCTCCTCACAGACATGCTCCAGGCTGATGTGTTCCTGATCAGACAGCCCAGCTGCAGCGGGAGTGCAGCAGCACTGGGCAAAGCCCGATGAAGGGATCTTCAAGACAGGAGTAAAAAGTTGGATAGAGGTTTAGGACATGAGGCTCCTGCTGCAGAAAGAAAAGTAGTGGAGAGGTGTAGCACTGCAAAAGGGGGTTGCAGGGAGAAACTTCTGGTACTGGAAGGTACCTAAAGAACCAGAATCTTTCTGGTACCTGAAGGGGTCCTATAAGAAATCTGAAGAAGGACTTTTTGTAAAAGCAAATAGTGATAGAACAAGGGGGAATGGCTTTAAATTAAAAGCGGTAGATTTAGGTTAGACATTAGAAAGAAATTCTTCATTATGAGGGTGGTGAGGCACTTGAACAGGTTACCCAGAGTGGATGCCCCATCCCTGGCAGTGTTCAGAGCCAGGTTGGATGGGGCTTTGAGCAACCTGGTCTAGTGGAAGGTGTCCCTCCCCATGGCAGGGGATCGGAACTGAATGATCTTGAAGGTCTCTTCCAACCCAAACCAGCCCTTGATTCTAGGATTCTAGACACTTGCTGCTGCCAGCGCTGGTGCTGGTGTGGGAGCTGAGGTCACTCCGCTAGGACACCCTAGTGCTTCTCAGCTTTCTTTCTCCTCATTCCCCCAAAAGCAACCTCAGATACCAAAGACCCCCAGCCTCACTTTCCAGATGCCCTGTGCATCAGGGCTGGGACTGTTCACTGGCTCCTAGCTCATTCCAGCTGAGGAACAGCGCTGGTGGCAGTTGGCTGGCTGGATAGGCACTATAGCACACTCAGTGGCTGCCCAAATGTGTAAAGTGATGCCCAGGAAGATATGGCAGGAGTCTGTTACTTGAGAATGAGGCTACTCTGGAGCAAAGTGATCAAGTCCCTCCCACACTGAGAGTTGCTTGGAGCAAGAAAGAGTATGATCACATTGGAGGTGCAGCGGGAGTGGCATCAGGGGCTCTCCTACGGTTTATTATTTTATAAGCTACTGTGTGGGGGCAATGGATTTGGCCTGAGCTTGACCTGCTTTTGGTTGTGGGGGCATCTGGGTTGCACTGTCCTGTGTGCAATCCATCTGCGTCATCACACATAGTGTGATGTTCTGCATTCTCCTTCCCTCTGCTCTCTCCAGTTTTAAGTGTATCTCCAGGTGAAGGGAATATCTGAATGAGCTTGATTACCAAATTCAGCAGTAAGCTTGTGCTTGCACACTGAAATCAGCTATGTCATTCTGGTCTAAAAATAGAAGAAGGAGAATCAGTCCCAAATTGAACTGCATCCTGAAAAATGTATTTATGGTCTTCTCTGCTCCATCAATTGTCCTGCAAGCTCAGCAGAACCAATTACCCATTGCATTTATGGACAGCCAACAACAGCTCTCCAAACTGCTGCCAGTAGAGGCCTTTGTGTTTTTTAACTCTTCAGATCTTCCACCTGCAGCAGAGGCACTGGACCAGGAGTAGAGATTCAGCAACAGCCAACATTTGATCCTATGTGTAATGCTGTCCTGCTCCAAGCACGTGTGGATGAGGCTTTTGTTAAGGAGCTACAAGCCAAGCTGCACTAACACTCTACAGACAGAAGTCGTGTGAGGCGAACATTTGGAGGGGAGGGAAAGGGGGCGATGCAGAGCTGGCCTCTGCCCAACTCTCAAGATGAATGTTGAGAGGGTCCTTGTTCCACATGTGCCTTCTTTGTCCTAGTGACTTAGCAGGGTAAAACCACCAATGCCTGAATGAAAAAATATGTTCACATCTCTTTAATCCATTCCCAACTAAATCCCCGTCATTATCTGTAGCCAGCACTACATATAATTAAAGGGTTTATTTTTGTGTTACAAAATCTCTCTGTAATTAGAGAGTGTTTGTGAGTGCAGTATTTCTATGTGTAAGTTTGAAGAAGTGAGTGACCTGCCATTTTATCGCATTCCCACTCTATCACCTACACTGTATCACCTTTCTGCCCACACGCCATTAGCTTACTCCCTTCAACAATGCAACCAGCTCCATTAAGATAATTCTTTTCTATAAAAAGGCAAAGATGAAACTGCTTGCAAAGAACCCTTATAGACACCAAGTAAGGTGTCTGGGATATTTTGAAATGAAAAGCAGTGGCATGAAACTGAGTTCAGAGCTAGGAGAGAACTTTCCAAAGATTTATTATTTTGCTATCAAACAGTTACACAGCTGTTAGAATTCTTTTATATAATTATAGACAGAAACAGAAGTGACTGAATTTCAGAGTGATAGGAGAATCCTGCAGGTTCTCTCCCCTCCTCATTCGGTTCCTCCTTCTCTAAAGGATGTTGGCAGAAGGATGATTTCAACTACCAAACAGAGAAGTTGAAGCTGTGGAAAAAAACCCCACAACCAAACAGCAAAACAAACCAAAACCCTGCAAAATTTAGAAATTAAAGGCATATCATACGTAAGTGTCAATAGCTAGTTTGGTACTTACATTCCTTAAATGAAACTTGCATGAAAATCTTTCTCAAAATAGATACTAGTGATAATTTCGCTTATGTTTGCTCAGTGTGATTCACAGAGCTGTCCATTAAGATTTCTGGATGTTTAAAACAAGATATTAGGTTTTAGCCATAACAGTAGTAAAATACAAAAATAAAAGGTGTGAAAGTAAAAAAAAAAAAAAAAAAAAAGAGACAACAACATTTTATTTTAGATAATCATTTTGGAGAATGAGCTAAGTTAAAATCTTACATTACAAAGAAAACCAAAATAGACAGACATGCACATACATATCTTCTGGTCTTTATAGATATCTGTCCTATCTTATTAGTCTTGCATGTGTTTACTTTCCTTTTAGACTTAACAATGAGCTACAAAGTTATTATGAAAACTGCACATCACTGATTTGTTTGCTGCTATCAACTCTGACAGTTTTCAGCACATAGATCACTTGTGATCTTTTATTTAAAATGCCATTCTTCCTTTGGCCCGTGTGACTTCTTGCATCTTGATTCACAAATAATGTATTTTCTTAGTGGGAAGCATGCAAAATTTTCATACCTGAGAACAGAATTGCTTTGTTTACAAAACCTTTTTCAAAAGAGTAATTTAAATTTGTCCTAATAAAGTATCAAGTGTTTCTTATCTATGAGCAATGTATTCTTCTTACCAAGTTATGCAGTCATTAGGACAAGTGAGAAGTAACATGCCTTTGTGTTATCTATTATTAAGATGTTAATTATTATTTATTACTATTGCTATAATATAGTCCCTGGAGGCTTTCTATAATTAAAGTTACCACTTTCAATAGTTTAATCATTTGAAGCTCTTTTGACATGAAACAATATAATTATCTAATTAACTGGAAAGTGATGTTAAGTATTTCATTTCTCTTTGACAAAAACAATAAAAGTGTCTCTCATTTTAGATACTTTCCTGTGGGGAAAGTAAGGCAGTGGTAAAGGTAAATCATCTAGATCTCCAAGCATCCTCTTCACAGAAAGCCTGAATGGGACAGAGAAAACCCATTGCTTGCCCAAGGAGCCCTCGTTTTGGGAACATTCCTCTGCTGCTCCTGATACGCACACATTCTTAAGCTGTAACAAGCATCACTGACGTCAGCTGGGACCCCAACAAGTGGTTATAAGGCAACTATTTCCTGTGCGCATGTGATTTCTGTGACACAGCTGTAATTTCAAGCCAGGAGAGTTTTCCCAGGCCCTCTTCATTGCCTGAACAGAAAACAAGATGAACTATGAAACTGTTGGCTGCTCTTCTGCCAGAACTCTCTCTGACTTCCAGACTATTTGAAGGTGTCTGTCAACAGGCTGAGAAGATTAAGTAAATGTATCAGTTACTGGCAAAATTATGGCTGGACTCAATGATCTTAAAGGCCTTTTCCAACCTAAATAATTCTATAGTTCTATGATTCTAAGAAAAATAGTATCTATAGATGCACTTCTGATGGGGTGATTTTAATGTAAGAGTACACTTGTGCTACATGCAGTGTTTATTTCATGCAGTGCTCTTACATCATGGGTTAAAAAATGTGTGGAGAGCAGCAACACTTACCTAAACATGAGTTAGAAATGTTGCACCTTAACTGGAATAACTAAATAACATGGTTATGAAAGCTAAGCTCTCAGCTGAGATAGGAAAGAGCCATGTAGGTGGATATGTTTTGCCCCCTTATCTTGCCATTTCACTCATTTTCTCTTATGAATGCTTTCTTAGGATGATATTTGCTTGGCTTTTTAAATCAGTATTTGTCTGGATGCATAATGGATGGAAAAGATTACCAACTTAGAAAAAGGTATTTCACTTAGTGCTACCAGTGTCACAAGATACAGGATATCAGGGAATCAAGCTTTTCAGTCCTACTTTCTAGATAAGAAGAGCCTGCTTTCCACAGGAAAACCAGTTTTACCCGCAGAACTATACCTTTTCTCATTTCTTTCTACAATATCTCTATTTAGCAGAATTAGCTGTTGAAGAGAACATGGTCAAATAAAATGAAAAATGCAAACAGGCCAACAGAGACCTTTGAATATTACCTAAATCTGAAATTAGTTTACTCTGGCCAGCTGAGCATGTCCATCCAGTTAGGGAACAGGAAAAGCACCATGCCTTACCTAGCCAAGCAAGACTAAGGAATATGTCTTACATGCAAAGGATGTGCAATGAATCTATTCATTACTATTTTAGCAGCACCTGGAGGCATCAGTCAGGACTGGGACCCTGATTTGCTGTACAAAGACACCTTCTACCTGCAAGAGCTTACAGCCTAATTAGACAAGAGAAGCAAACTGAGATACAAAGCTACGCACAAAACACAGTGTAAGTGGGTCTCTAGTTACATTTCACTCCCAATGACTGCAGACCTGGGTGAAGAAATGTAAGTGCAGGCCTCTCTCCCAGCACCCCACAGTTAAATGTAAAGCTACAAAGAGCTCTGCTCCTGAAATGCCACAGCACCACACAGATAGTATTATCTTCATGGTGGATGGTCTATACCATTCTTCTTTTGGACAATATTGTTCTCTTAAAACCCCAATGTGTTAAACGTGTGCAAGCAAGCAACACTCCGTCTACTTCAGAATTTTTCATCAGGGCTTCCACCAGCAAAGAAGTGTTAGAGCTGCGATTTCAGCTCAGGCCACATGTATCATGAATTCCACATTATGAAAAGAGGTCTGAATGGCCACAAAACATAAAAAAGCTGTAACTATATCCCACCAAATAATAGGTCAATGACATTCTCCTTACCATGAGCTCACAGGCCTCTTGCACTTAATATGTTTTTTTAAATCAACTGATGATTGAACATATGATCCAAACACAGCACATCAAAGTGCACATCTTACATGTCCGTAGACTTTCCATCACCACAGCAGACGAAACTGTTTTTTGGCAATGCTCATACAGTTGCCATAGAGTTCAGATTTTGTTTCTCTAGTGCTTAGATCATACACTGTGCTCCATTCTAGGTAACTTATCCGTGATACAGGGAAGACAACATGAAACATTAATGTGAGCAGTCACAGTCAGGAAATAAAAATTGCTCCAGATAAAGCTGCACAACAAATGATTGTCACCAAACAAGGACAAGTGAAAGGGTAATAGGCTCATTTGGTTACTCATCAAGGCCTTAATATAATGCTTGATCTTAATAACACAGATCTTGCTGTGTTATTATGTCTTTATTAAATTGAGTTTGGTTTTGTACTGTTGTATTTGACACAAATTCATGGGCATAACAACATAATTAAATTATGAAATTAAATTATGTAAATATAAGTAAAAATTTATTGTATTGTTATCGGTCCTGTTACCAAATTCAGAACCTTGCTGTCTGTTACCTGCTTTCCTTGCATAGCTTTCTCAAAGTCTTCTTCTACAGTGCTTCAAATGTGCTCTTCAGGCCAAAAAGATTGAAGTTCTGCATTTAGGAAGTGTAAATTCTCATAGTCTGACTGCTATTCTTTTTGAAGGACAGGGCAAATTGCTATAGACAAAGATGCTGAGATGGCATTAAATATGCGGCTGAGGCTTGATGGGTTTTGATGACAGTATCACGTGCTGCCAACCTGTCTTTAAACAAAATCATTTATACGGTAATAGCAGCTGAGATGTGAAACCCAGATTAGATGACTTGTCGTTTTGAGGGATTTTTCTTCTGGGAATGGCAGCTGATATGAAAAAATGAGAAATCTGGAGAAAAAAAATAAAAGAAGATGTTTATGCAGTATTTTTTCCCTCTGAGTGGAAGAGTAAAAAGAGTGGGAAATACATCTCAAATCTTCACTACTGCAGATGAAGTACATAAAGATCAGAGGAGAAATTAAGATCAGAATATCCAGTTCCAGTTCTGGTTAGAGAAGTTACAAGGAAAAGATTGTATTATGCAGGCATTACAAAGATTATTTTATTGCATAAAATGTTTAATTTATATTATATTTGTATACACAATGCCTAATTTTGCATCCAGGTACAGCATTTTACCTATGACAATGAAGTATTTGTAGGTATCTAATGACTACTAGAAAGTCTGGTATTACCAGCAGTACTCCTCTCAGACCTTAAGACAGCTGAGTTAACTACACTAAAATATATATACAGAGATATCTTCTAGATATTTTTCTAGAAGTGTATTTCTTCTCTGTATTCATTATAGTTATGAATGCTATGGCTATACCTTTCTTTTACAGTTATAAATTAGCCATAATGATGCCTTATGCCTTCTATTTGCAACAGTTAAATTTTCCTGTTGATCATAGGTATGCCAGCAAGCAGACTTACCCATAAGCACCTTACATTGCTTATATCTCTACTACTGCATATATTTGTCTTGATGCAGTGGAAAAGAACTTAAACACATCTGTGTACATACCTATGGCATAAGCAGTACTTTCCACTTGCTAACCAAATTATATGCAAGATATTTCTTTTCCATAAATGGGTAAATAAATAAATAAAAACTAGCTGTTTCTTTTTTTCCCCACATTTTTGCTTCTGCAATTTTTATCCCTGATAGATTTCTTGAGAAGGGGGTTGTTTCCTTGAATTTACTATTGAATTTACAATTATTGAATTTACAATTATTCAGAATATTCCACCTCTAAGTGTCCTCAAGCAGACAACCATTAAAAGAAAAAGTAGAGGAGAGCTGCTAAATAGTCACAGTAGTGTAAAAGAGCCCCATGCACCCCAAGCAGAAAACTTTGTTCTCAGCAGAAAAGCTTTACATACAGGGAATTGAAGGATGGAAAATAAATGGTGCAGCTCATCCAAGACAGTTACCTCAAATCATTGTTCCAGGCCAAGCTAACTCATGCCAGATAGATAACTCTGCTACTGTGATGAAGGAAAAATCCTCTCAAACTAGCTCTTAAAAGTGAGTCTTGTTTGCTCCCTTATTGCTACATAGAAAAGGAAGCCTAATCTCTCTATGTTGGAACTTGAAAGGGGAGTTGGTGTGCTGAGCTGGCCAGAACATGCTGATGGTGTTTGTGGAGGTCTTGCTCTGGGACGATGTTTGGACACTCTATGCATATGGTCTCAGTGTTCAGCTTTCAAGAAAGTATTGTCAGATTCAGTTATGCTTACTGAAGGAATGAACAAATGTGGGTGACAAAACAGTTTAAAAAGGGTCACAACGTAATAGCTGAGAACTTCGATTTCCTAAAGAGACAAGCAAGTCAGTATGCAGCCTGGACATGTTGTGGGACAGATGTAGACAACAGATCATGTTTATGACTAATCACCAAGACCTTGTCTTGAATGTAGTTCCTCGGTCTGGGAGATGAGATTAAAACCATCTGACATATTAGGAGGATTATGAAAATGAAGGACAACCAAGACACTTGGATGAACAGCTCAGACAGCAGGCAGGGAGATCCATTTCCCTCCAGTTCAAAAAGATTTTAATGTGGTGTCTTGTTTAGCACTGAGAAAATTGATAGCAGAAAATGTGATGCATAATTTAGAAAGAGGAATGCAAAAGCATGACAAAAAACTTTGTAGAGACTTCTCCATGCAGAAATTAAGATGATACAGAGTACACATGTCAGTGGCTGGGGACTGTGGTCCCCCTCACCTCTTGGGACCTGCCTGCTCCCTGCCACATGATGTCCACTGGATGTACTACCATGCCACATAAGAGGAGAGTGGCCATGTCATCATGTGCACCTTTTCCAAAAAGAACGAGTTTGCAGCTGGATTGTCCCTGTCATAGGCTGCAAAAGCTTTTAAAGGAAGTACTGGCAGTTTCTCAGGTTACTGTCATGCCCCATTTCCTTGGGATGTTTTCAAGGTAGGAACACATTAAGGAGCAGAGTTTATGCAGTCATTATTAGTGGAATTAACCACTGGACTCTGGGTAGCCACAAACACTGCAACCCAACTCTATATGCGCCTACAAAACACAGCTCTGTTTTTTTACGGGACAGTGAATGAGAGCAACAGATAGCAGGTAGCAAAAGTGATGAAGTGAAAGACCAGTGAAAAGCTGACAAAATAATTAAAAAATATTCAGGTTATGTGGCGATAGAGTTACAAGTTATGTGCACATCTTGAAGCATGCTTGAACTCTCTATAATGCTAAATTTCAGAGTTCAAAGGTCTGTCTGTGTCACTAAGTTGAAGGGAGAAAGGATGGAGGATACACCAGAGGAAGGGGGAAATAGAGCAATTTGGGACAACTTAGGGGACAGTGACAGGAAAAAGCAGAGGGAAGGAGGAAACATAAAATCATGAGATTGATATAATGGGGGAAGGAGGGACCATCAGAACATATGACCACTATACTATGTTAAAGGCAATGCTTTTCGTACTTGCAGGATCGTAAAATGACAGTTACCACCTTTGATGTAGGAGTAAAGATATTGCCTATGGAACTGTGTAGACCACTGATAATGTGGAGGAGAGGTATGTTCCTGTCTTTCCTCTCAAACGCAGCTGCCTGGGAACCATGGCAGGGTAATACTGTACTGAGGGAGGCTGTGCTCAGAGATAATCCTACTGATTATAAACTCCATGGGGGAATGTGGCAGGCCAAGCTAACCCTGAAGCTCTGGTCTGGGACTGCCACTGTAACTGCAGGTTCATGCTGGGTTAGCAGAGGGCTGTGGAACAAGATGAAGAGATTGCATCTACAAAATTATTTATTATACTCTGAAGTTATAAACAATCATGTGAGAGCAAGCACGTTCCAAACTGAAGTGCGTTCATCATTATTGTTAGCAATAATGATTAAAAATATTCTTTGTGCTTCCAATAGGAGTGAAAATCTCAGGAAAAAAATAAATCCTGAAAATGTGAGAATATTATAATGAATTTAGCTTTACAGAAACCCTGTGAAGTAGGCACCCTTATCTACACATTACAGAGGAGGAAACTTTGGCATTGAGAGATTGCAGTTTGCCCAGGGCCAGGCAGGAAGCCCAGGGAACAGCTGAATAGAGCCCCAAGCTCATGTATGCCAGCCCTCTGCTTCAGTCACAAGATCATTTTTCTTTTCCTTCATTTGATAGTTTTCAAAAGAATTAAGTTAGGCAAATCCATAGTTATGGAATCAAAAGTAACCTTTATGCCATCTTCCTTCCTTTATGCCAGGGTGTTCAGAACTACATGGGAGCAGAAGTTGGATAAAGGAGGTTTTCTCTACTTTCTATATATGCCAGGAGTGCAGATTAGTTAGAATCTTAAGCATCAAACTGGGTAGTTTTTGTACACACATCCAGTATCAAGACTTAAAATGGGGTTCTGAACAGACCCAAAACTTTTCTAGATGTATTTTAAATCCCTCCAGGAATCTTTTTAGTTCTGTCTCTGGACTGAGACACATTTGATTACTCCAGGGAGGCTGTCCTGCTTTGTACAGGAAAGCCAGCAAGCCCCACTGCAGAACACATGGCCACTCTGGACTTGGGGCAATTATCTGGAGGCTGGATAAGGTCCAGGATCCTTTTCATCAAGGCAAGACTCTAACACTGCTCATCCTAATGAGTGAATGCTTTCAACATTAAGCAATTTCTCAACAGGTGGAAATAGTCACTGTCTTCTTTGTTTTGCCTGCAGCCTTATCTGATAGAGGTTTTCAGAAAATTCTTGTCAGCTCAGATCTCATGGGCAAGAAGGGGCAGGAAAGATTCATCTTGCTTGTGAAAGCTCTTCAGCATGGGCCTGAGATGGTCACCCAGCTGCACAGCACTGCAAAGACTGCCGTTAGCTTTGTTCAGCACTGCAGCAGAAACATAGGGCACATCTCACCTGCTAGCCACCATTCTGGAGCAGACTGCAGTTGAGCAAGCTTGCAGTCTGGGAGCTGTTGTGGCGAAGCCATTTGCCCTGACTTTGCCATTAGCTGGGGAGTCCTTCAGTTCATTTGAAGCCAGGTTGGAAATCTTTTACCCATCACTGTGTTGCACATAGAGTAAGACTAGACACACTGATGGTGTTAGCAGTGTTATGGAAGCATAAGTATCTTGTGTTTCCAAGAGTAAAAGCAGCCAGCAAACTGCTCGACATAGTTTTAGATCTAAGGTCAACAGTCCTGGCCTGATATCTACATCTTCTTGTGGATCTAACTTGAAGCCTTTCACAAACCATTACCAGAGCCATATCAGGGGTGGAATAAAGCTGTAGTGCAGCTATTTAGTTTTCTTGTACACTTCTTACCTAAATGCATAATTTCATACATGTTTTTCTTCCTTTAAAGCTCTGATTAGAATGTGGTTTGGCACAAGTGGACTTTTCTTTTTTGTAACCACATCCAACATACACAGAAAGCAGAGAGGAGTGCTGAGAGGCAAAACGAAGAGCTTTCTGTGAAGAGTCATCCTGACACACCATAGCAACACCAGAGTTGTCCCCTGGCCAGCCCCAGGCAGTGCTGCAGAGTGGTCCACGTGTCACACCAGCCCCACGGAGCAGACACCCACCTTTGCACAAAGACAAGACAAGTCAAAGGGACAACTTGCAGACCCCAGGGGTGGTATGATAAAGACAGCACACAGGGCAGCACACAGTGCTACTGCCTCACATGAGCTACTGTAGCCTTAGATCAGCTGATGACATCTCTGATCAACAGAGAGGCTACCTTTAATCTTTCCTGCTTTGGGATCACATATTAAGCACGTGAGCATGCCCCTCAGCTTCCCAAGCAGGCAAACACGTCCGCAGTTGTCACTTGCCTAGCTACTTCTTGTTTCTCCAGCAGTTTCACAGGGATTCCTCGTGTGACATCACGGAAATCAGTTCTTTTTTCCTATTATTGGTTACCCCACCTACAACAAGAATATTAGTAATTCCTGATCTGACACCAGTGTGCAGGATTAACCTTCATCTCTCCAAATTCTTGTCAGTTTCTAATCTAATCATAGTTTTTATATATTTTATAGACAGTAGAAAAGAGAACAGAAAAGTATCAAATCTATGAAGTATATTAAGATAGAAGATAAGATTTTATCTCAGCGGAAAAGGATCAACTAGGACCAGCCTCTGCCAGGAAGAACCAAAGCCTGAAATTCTCATGAGTTTTACTCTTTAGGCTGCTCATAGTAGCTATCAGGACCACTCGTTAAATTGAATGCCACCCATTGTAAAAATATTTAGCTGGGTCAAAGGAGAACACTCCAAGATCATCTGATCCGCTTCATGAAAGGACTGTGCTGGGTGCCTTTTGCAGCAGAGGGATTAGGTGATGAATGGCCACTGTAGCTGCTGTCACTGCCACTGCCGGGAGCACCATTCCTCATCTCCATGGCCCAGAGCCGGGGCTGCACAGGGAAGCTTGGCGAGAGCTGTATCCTGCTAGCTGTGATGGATGTGAGGGCTGTGGCACTGTATGCTAAGGCAAACTAAACAGGAAGAAAAATTATCCCAAGGATAAAGCCAGTCAGCCTGCAGAAATGTTGGTTCCACTGAGCTGAAGCAAGACTAGCAAAGGCACCTTGTGTGGTCAGCTCTGTGAGGAATTGTTGCCATGCTTCGTGCCCTCAGGGCTTCCTTTGCTTTACCAGGTCTGTGCCATCACAGTGCTACACAGCAGCATCTGGACATGGGCTGGCTTGCCACAACTCCCCGTGCCTGAGCTGCAGAGAGGACTTCTACCGCCACTAAGGACAGTGCCTGGCTGCCAGCAAATTCTCCTGCACCAGTGAGTCATGCTAGAGTCACTTGTCTCCTTGCCAGGAACACCCAGTTTTCTCCCAGGGAAGACAGCTACTTTCCTCCCTGACTCAATGAGGCTAACCAAAAAGGACAGGTGAGACATCAGTGAGCATTTGTTCCCAGCAAGGTTTCCCAGGTAGTAAACTCTTAGCACCTAGCAACAGTTTGGAGACAGGTTTAAATTAGCTGCTCCTCCCTCCCCCATTGATTTTATTTTCCTTTTCGGTTCTGAGAAGGAAGTTCTCAACAACCAAAGTGTAGAGAGGCACTGGGGGAAGATGAGAGGCAGTTGTCAGCTCTGAGAACTTCTGCAGCCGGATCAAAGTGTTTGTGCCATGCAACATTAATAATGCCCTCTAGGAACTCTCAGGGGAACATCAATCTCCAGAATAGCAAACCAGTCAGCCCAAGCTTTTTGTTGATCTCCTTTGAATGGATTTGTAAAACCCCAGATCACTCTCTGTGAACTTTCCTACTGAAATGCACATTTGCACAGGCAACTGATTTAACAAAATAAAACCTTTCTTCTTTTTCTGTTTGATGGTGAATTCACCAGGATGGGACAAAAGTGCCTCTCTTCATGCCTGGAGGAACTTCCAATCAGTTCTGGAGTGACCACACCAGGAAGGCATTGCTTAAAGGTGACTAGTCCAGATGAGAACATGAGGTAAAGCCTCGTATTCTGCTTTCAGTAAAACCCCCAAAAATTACCCTTTAAAGGTGGACCTACTCTAAACTGACTGCAGAGGGAGATCAGGTGGGTACATTTAGGCACACTTATTCCCACTTTATTTAGGAAAAAATGTTGAGTTCTTCAGAATATGTCTGTTTTCTTTTTGTGTTGCCTTCTTTATGGCAGAGGCATTTAAAATATGTCCTCATTCACACTTCAGTAGATCTGCTTTGATTACAGGTGCTTGATATCTTTCTAAAAAGAAGAAAAACAGACAAGGAGTCCAACCTGGTTTCCCCTCTACTTGGTGTCCAAAATAGAAGAGAATGTCAAAGAATACAAAATTTGGCCATTGTTTCAGAGGAGCTGAGAGGAGGCTGTTCTTGTGCAAGCAAAGGTGATGTAAAAAAGACAATGTGAAAAGCAGAACCTCACTAACATGTTTCCCATCAAAGGAAGCATTTAAGACTATGGTGAGGTCAAGAAGCCTGTGTAGGATCTTCAGAGTGTCCGTCACCTGGCCAGTGGTGCTTCAATTGTCTGGAAGTATGATACTCCTCCTCTCTGCAAAAGAAAGATCTTTGAACTCCCCACTTTGAACCTCTCATTGCCAGCAGTTTCAGAGGACGTTCCAAAACACCTTCAGCCCTCACCTGGTACCCCTTAATAAAACAAAAATAAGTCAAAATAAATGTCCTGAAGCTTTAGCAATAGACTTGAATTGCTACCATGATACAGAGCAGAAAATGATACATCCATACAAAGGGCTACATCGCCCATACCTGTATACTGGACATCAGAGAAACTGAGTAACATTGTTTCCCTTCAGAGGTTGTTGCCCTGCTCCCAGGTGTCCAGACATGTTGCCAATATTAATTTATTGTTGGGAAGTAAGAAAGATTATAAACTTGATTTTGAACTCACAAAACAAGGACTGCAGGAGCTCATCTAACCTTTTGCATGTAGTGATGCAGCACACTCAAGAATGTCACCCCAGAGCTGCGATTCTGGTTCTCTGCCTTAGTTAGTAGATAATTCTTCATTTCATAATATGCTGCTCTCTGTGCCCCTACCATGACTTTGGAAATCAACCTGTTTTAACACATAGACTGCAGGAGTGCTTTCTTTGTGAAGCAATCACATCTTTAGGGACAACATTTTTAGTGCTATGTATTTTGTGCTCTGAATCAAGATAGAAATGATTGCAATTTGTGTTCCACCCATCTTGAGCACTCTCAATAGGAGAAATGAACCTTGCTAGAAAACTCACCTTGTAATCTTTTGGTATAACAGCAATGAATTTCACAACATACCTATTCTGATTAATGCTCAGCTCTATATTTGCTCCTAACCGGGCTATAAATACAATATACTTAATGATTCTATTAAAGCTTATATCACTAGGTTTTTACTCATTTCTGGTCCCCTGGTAACACTAGCAAAACATGTGATCACTTTTTAAACCAGCTTTTTTTTTAAAGGAAAGAAGTTAAATTTTTGTTTTAACTTGAACTGTTGGCTGATAAAGGAAGATGAAAAGATAGTGTGCTGGATGCTTTCTCTGTCTGGTTAGCAAGCATTTACCCCACACCCATCCAAGTGGAGACATAAACATGGTGAATCATGCTCAGCCCTATGAAAATGTTAAAATTGAGCCTTTGATGAGGTTTCTTCATCTTTTGCCCTCTGAGAAGGTTCCCTGGACTCCTGCAGGAAATAATGTCCTCTCTTGTGTTTCAGAATTCAGGAAGACCTACAATAGAGCATTGAGACCAAAAAAGGGTTAAAATACTCTTAGAAAACTTAAGAAGTCTGCTGTCTTCTCTGGCTCTGCAAAGCTAACATCTATTCTGCTGAAAAAAGTAAATCTCTGCTCCCCAAACACATGGGAATCATGGTCTTTCAAAATTTTCTGAGACAAAAGAACCAATTAAGGGCACCATACAGCACTTAGTTAATATTTACTAACAAACAAGTCTACCAAATTGCTTTACCGCCTACTGATTTTGGTTTGTCAGAATATGGAAACACTGCTGGTAGCTGAATCAAGACTGTGGGTACAGTAATATCAACTATCAGACAGGAAAAATGGTCTTTCTAGCTCCTGTTCTCAGTACCAACTAGTACCCAAGACCAGCTGTAGGAGGGATTTATCTCTGAAATGTTGTCATGTAGTGAAAGCCAGACCCAGGTGTTAGCTGCCATTCAGGTGGTGAAAAAGCTGTGCATCGTATGGGCTGGGAAGTGGTTTTAGGTCATAGTCCTGTCCCATGAACTTAGTAACACACTGCTTGCAGTGGCAGAGGTCAGGAGCTGTTTAACACAGAATGTAAAGGAAGATACAAATTCTAATGCAAAGGTGTTCACCTTTGCCAATAATTTAAGTAATGTAGTTTTAGGCAACTCCACAGTTGCCTAACCTGCTTTCTTGAAGTGTGATGCGGTAACCTTTGGACTGCAAAATCCCCTCTTCTCTCATTCCCCTGGCTCCAAGATTGTGATGAATATATTAACAGTTCATCCCACGCTGACTTCTCTGCATAAGACTGGAAAAGAGACCGGTCACCAGGTCATGGTGTTGACATGAAGCAGAAGCTGAATGTATGCAATCGTTGGATTTGGAACTGCAAACTCAAAAAACCCAACAATAATAAAATTTGGAACCTTACTCATGGAAGAGAATTGCTTTCTCAGATTTTGCCTGTCCATGTCTCAATATTTGATCAAGCTAGTAACCAATTCTCCCATTGAAAACTGTTCTTTTTGAGAACAGAATCAGATTTCCAAATACTGCAGTGGAAAAATTGATACCATGTCATAGGGTCTCTGATGAAAAACTTTCTACCAGTGTAGAAACTGGTAAGCTAAATAAAGTTTTGCAGTCAATAGTAGCAAGCTAAAAAGCAATAGACAAAAAGTCTTATTTCATGAACAGTGGGTTCCACCTGTCAGCTGACAAGGAAAAGACTGAGAAAATATCTCTATAGATATAGCTAAATCCTGCATAAATGTGGCAAAGATCACATATAAGCCCATATGCCCTCAGACCCACAGTTTTTAAGCAGACACCTACAGCAACAGATGCTGAGGTTACTCATGAGGTAGCATAAACCAGAGGTGCTAATTCCAGGTTCTGTCATGAGGCTGACATTTTGTAAATCAAGATCCAAACTATTTCAGCCCAGGCCACTTCAGGGATACCCTACTGCTTGTTTTGTATTAGGAAGTGTTTGCTTTGTGTTAGGTACCGAATCCTAGTCTACCTCCCAACCTCACTGAATTCACCTCAGCTGAGGATCATACTAGGGAGGGCAGGCTTTTTCAGTCAGGCTGTCAGATTTACTTGCATCCTGCTGCACATGCCCTGGGGAAATACTTTCACATATGGTCTTGGGATCAGTATTAACAAAACAATCATAAGTCAGTGCAGCAGTTCAGAGCGGTTATCCCAGCAGAGACAGTGCTCTGAAACAGCTCAGAACTAATTCCTTTGGTGGCAGCAGCAGGGCTGGCCTGCCGCATTTGTCATGTCTCCCCCTGTAAGCATCCCTCCCACCTACTGTTAATCTCCAATGCTGCTCTTGAGTTTTGACAAGCTAAATGAGACCTACCTCATGAGGAGGTAACACACTCCAAAATAGATTTCTCCAAGAAGGCTTTGTCCTAAGTGCTTGAGTGATTAAATGCCCATAAATAGCTCAAAGCAATGAGACACAGATAAGGAATGACCTCTCCTCAGGAAACAGCATCCCACTAACTTGATTCTCATCTGCTGCCTCTTCAGCCTGGTAGTGAGGTTATGTGTCGTAGTCCACCTTTTTGGGTCACCACAGCACATGTAGAGAAGATAAGAACCATCCCTTTAGATTTCCACATGCATATGACAGTCTCTCTTGGCTACACCACTACCAATGCAGTAAACTGCTCATCAGACAATTTTCTTAAGAAGAAAATAAAGCTCTTGCCCCTGAGATGTCCTTTGAAGTATGGGACTCCATCCTCCTGGCCGACATCCCTTTCCTGACTGACTCACTTTGTGCATGACTGCAGTAGCATGCTACAGTCCCACGGGACCTGCTTATTACTCCCAAATAAACTTTACCCCTTCAACATGGGAAAACAGATTCACAGTCGTAGAAGGCTGGGACATTCTGCATGCTTAAAATCATAAGACTTTTTAAATTATTTTTCATCTTTTTTTTTTTTTCCTTTTGGTCAAATGCCAAAGAAAAGAATCACGTTAACCCAGGATTGTAAAATATGCCTTTGATGCTTGTGTGTTTGCCTTGTAGTACCTCCAAGTCAAATATTGTTTAAATACCCATCAGCTCACCAAGATATATGAAAGAGAC
>NW_009920518.1:0-34277 GCF_000696875.1 Nestor notabilis | reverse complement strand
GGCTGGCAGCAAGCTAACTGTATTAGTTGCAAAATAACCAGCTACCACAGTGCCAGGGCTGATGCACATGGATGTAAAGCAGCTGTCAGGAAATACAGCTTCTACATCCCACAGGTTTCTTTTAGGCCAGGAGCCTCGTCAACCCAGCCCCTTTGGTGTCTGACTGCGGGGCTACCTGCAGCCACCTGCCCCTGTGCTGGGCTTCAGGGAAGCTCTGGCTGCTCCCCAGCAGGAGGGAAGGAGGGACAGACCTCTGGGCATTACAGGGAGGCTACAGGAGGGAGCAGGAGAGATGGGTTTAATTGCTTGGTGTTGCAGGCAGATGGATTTCAAAGTGACAATGTTATATTTGTGACCTAAGAGAACAAACTGATCCAACCTTTGTGACACCTTATAGAAGTGTTGTCCTCTGGATGTATTTGCTGTGCTAGGTTTAAAAAATAGCTTGCCCTGGAATTCCTTCGTTACCTCCTCTGGTGCAGGCAGGTGTCCTGGAGAGATGGCAGCTCATTTTTCTCCTGGCACTTGCACTCCTTTTTTCTATGAAAGCTGTGACTATTCATGTATGAATTAAATGATGCTGGCATTATACTGAAGTGGTGTCACAGTGAATCAGAGCGCTTTTCAAACCACTTGAATTTTAAGGGGACAGAAGCAGTGGATTTAACTAAATACAAAAAATGAATAATACATGAAAAGTGAAAATGGAACAATATAACATCAAAAAAACATCATATATTTATGCCAATTTCAGTGCAGACCTCTGGCCTGTGATCGAGATACCCTGCTGCCTACAGACAGGGACAAAAAATAAAAGTTAAGAAAGGCGTAATGTAAAGTAAAAGTCAAATATCATTTAAAGTTGTTAAACTTTAACAATAGCTTAGCTATTGTTGGCATGTCTTTGAATCTAGAACTGCAGAAGCTGTTGCTCGAGAACAGATAGGTGTACCTATCACAAACACGGGACTGGAACAGAGTGTGCTTCACAGACAAACCCCAGTCCTCCCATAGTGCTCCCACTCACAGGCAATAAACTTTTAGCAGAGCCCTCTGCTCTCTTGCTTTCATTTATCACAAACTGCAGAATCTTTCTACCCTGCTACAAGAAACTTTGGACTCACAATTAAAGAAATGCAATGGAAGAGAAAACAGTGGGGACTGAGGATTTCACCACTATTTTAAGCCACACAACTACATGGGATTTATGAAGGAAAAAAATATTATTTGTTGACTTTTTCTTTATATATGGCCATTTATTAAATAAAATCTTTATGTAATACTATAACAGTTTGTTAATAACATATATTGTGACCTATATGTTACACCATATGTAAAACATGTAGTTTATATATCTGCAATATATTTTATTTTCTCCTGATTCTGCCATCCTGGAGGAGCCCAGCATGCTCTCTGGACCACATATACAACACAGAACCATACCCATACAGAAATATATCTTTTGTATATACTGGAAGAACAAAGCACACTTTCTACTGAAAAAAACAAGGCAATATACCATGAGCTTTAGATCAGGATGTGAATCATGACGCAAAATTTCAGTGAATTCATTAAATGAGTAAACGTAATAATGAAAGGTAGGATTTCACTAGGAATCACTATTCTGATGAACACAAGAAGCAGTATGGCATTATTCACAACCAATCACATTTATTTATTTTAAAAAGAATTATGACAGAAGGAAAAGTTGAAATACTTCAGTAGTTTGGTGTGTAAGTAAAACATATGCTATAAAAAGGAGGGGTGGTGCACATAATCCCAGATACATGCATGTACTTTGTCACCCAGGTGTTCTAAACATATACTACTCCAGAATCAGAAATACAGTGTATATTCAGAGAGGATATAATAAGAAAGTTACTCAAGGTAAATAAATACTGAAATTTTTACGAGTGAATTTTTATGAACCAGTGTAATATGGGATCATGAGAGGAACTCATAAAAGGAGGGCAAAAGCCAAAGAACAAATGAAGACAAGAAAATTATATGAGGCATGCAGCAGAGAAAGAAATGTAAAAACAGTCATGGCTTTTATTTGACATATATTCAGAAGAACATCCATTAAAGCTGTGAATCTATTTTAGGATTCAGGAAACTAAAGGTTTGCTCTTGCATTATAGTTATTCCCACTGCCTGTCTCTTGAGTTACAGCCTCATTAAATTCTACTGAAACTGTATTATTCTTGTGTTCCAGGTATGCTCTGGAAATTCTTGGCTACAGCACAGTATAGCTGAAACTGATATATTTGTACACAACACTGTAACAACATTACAGTCAGTACTCTGTACTTGCATACAGCCTCTGCATGTAAAGATTTTGTAACAAAGAAAAAGGATGACTGCAAAAACCAGTGTCTGCAGGTAGGGCCTTGGGAAGCACTCCACTGGCACAGCTTCAGGCAGGTGACACTAGGGGTGCAAATGAACAGAATACCACAGTTAGTTTCTAATTAAACCAGGCTATACAAAAGACCAAAAACTTGTATTCCCCAGTAAAAATTCTGACAGGCCATGCCTACTGGTCAAGCAGGTATTCAAGTACAATGAAAACTATTATAGTATCAAAGATTATAAAGAGGGGCAGGACTCCAGAAAGTCACTTTTATCCAAAGAGTAGCCTACATCATTCCTGATGTGTCCCAGCTGCTCTCAGAGCTTCCAGAGATGGAGATTCAACAGTCTTTCTTGGTTATTAGCTAACCTGGCTGCACTATCCCAGCACTTAACTGTATACCACAACCCTGTATAGGAGGACAAGGAAGGTTGTGCAATGTCACACAATAGGTTTGGCAGCTAAGCTGTCACCTGCAGAGGTAGGCTTGCTGGTGCTGACCAGAACAGATGCATGGGGAAACTGTACAAAACTGCTCTATCCACTTGGGAAAAGTGGAACTCCTCTAGTGTTGGCAACCTTACTATACATGATCATTTTATTACATTTAAAGACCATATGAGCAATGATTGTTATCAACAGTGCCATCATATTTTAAAGTAATTTTCCTCTGCCCACTGCAAATTATACTTGGGTCTGAACTGATGAACCTGTAGCAAGTTCTATAAAGCTGGCTGTATCATCAAGATCATTAAAACAATGTATGTTCCTGTTCAATATAAAATTTCGGGTCATTATAAAACAGTATGGCATAATCACAAATTGGATCTCTGGGTAAAGCATTACTGTGCTATCACAGTGCCGTTAATAGCCTGTTTATTGAAGCAGCAGAGTATCATTTGTGCCACCTTTAACCAACCAATTTTGAAAAGGAAGGCTTCTGGGAAATAATTTTGGCTATCTTAAAAATCTGGCAATCGTGCATACTCCTTTGAAAATTAGTCATGTCAGCAAGAACAGCGAGGTAGATTATGGAGATTGTTAATGCTTTTAAGTGCTGAAATGAATGCATCCCATTTTTTTAACATCTCCAATAATAACACCAATAATAGGCCCGTGGGTTGTTTTCGCATCTTGCGAGCAGAGCTGTGCAGTACCTCTGGCCCCAGCACAAACACCCTCCAGCAGCCACCAGCCCCAACGCCTCTTCCTTCCACAGCGCCCACCAGCTGCTCTGGGTAGCAGAGAGCATGTATCCATCTCCAGTTTCTTCTCAGTGACACCTAAAAGTGTGGGCATAGTTTGCAGGGAGGTTTGCCAAAGACAATTCTCATGCTACCAGACTGTTCACGTTTCAGAAGGCTCCTCTGCTCAGCTCCTGTTGTACAAAAGTTACAGCCTAACTTCTCGCTACACCTCTGGGTACAACAATCTTCAGCCTGGCCTTCTGTGACCTTCTCTTTTTTGAGCTCTTTTTGTGGGTGGAAGATCTACCTTCCAGTACATGGCAGGGTGGGGTGGATCTGACCTGTGCCTTTATTTCTCCTGGAGAAATGTCATGGGGATATGGGTACCCTGGAGACCTCCTGGTGAGCTCCGAGTTCAAGGCTGCTCTGAAATCTCACTTGTCAAGTGCCTACCAATAAACAGAGGCAGACCCAGGTAATGACACTACGAGCTGTGACTCCTGGCACTTGCCATTCAGTCTGTCAGCATTTTTCTGCAAGCATATGTACAGACTTTTTAAAATGAAACAAATGGGAAATACGGGAACCTGAGCAATGAGTGGCTATAGTTGCTACCTCTCACCTACAGTTAGTGAAGAGAAAGTGTGAGGAAAAAGGTCAGACAGAGAATAAGAGTTCATATTTCAGGCCATAAAACAATAACAAGAGCATTTCCAAACTCAATTAAAAGTCAAGAAGCTGTTCAGGAGGACAGAGATGTGGCAATGAGCAAAGGCAGATCAATGTCCTCTGCGAGGAAAGTGCAGGGGCATAAACACAGTGTGTCGGGCTACACCACCCTGAGCTGCTGGAGTTAGCACTTGTAGTACCAGGCAGGACTAAATGTCAGCAGGGCATGGGAACAACATCACAGTGTTGCCAACCCTCTTAAAAATCAAGTTCATGGGCGAGCTGTACCCAGCCACTGGTTTTCGTCTTGCTGAGTAGTACTCAAGGCAACAGCTCCTTTTTTATTTTCCCCAACAAAAGCTGAATTGAGGGCCTGGCAAATTACAAGTGTAACGACCTACTCCACGTGTTCCTGCCACAATTACTGCCTGAGTGGGTAATCTTGGGTGAGTTACCATGATACTGCAAACATGACATTGCAGTAACCCCCAGCCCTTCAACTCCCTGGCCACTGCGGGCTTAGGAGGTCATCCAGGCCACACACAGCCAGAGCCAGTGACCCTGATCCTCAGCCACACTGGGACAGCTCTGCTCCAGTGCCAAGCTGCCCTGTGGCTGGCCTGCCTGGCCCTGGGGGACATTGCTGGCAGCATGATGCACAAGCAGGCAGCCTGCCTGTACCCTGCCTGCTTGCTCTTGGGGACATCTTTGGGAGCCTGGCACCTCGCCCTGCAGACAGTTGATGCTGGCTGCTCCGAGTGTTGGCACAGGGCAACGCCACAGACCTAAAAGCAGAAAAGGTCACTCGGAGCAAGCTTTCTGCCCCACAGCATATGCAACAGATTAACAGCATTTGATGAATATCAGTTGATATTTTAATTTTTTTAAAATGTAATCCATTGCAAATGTTTAAAGGAGGCTGTGTACAGCATATGGTAGGTCTTTTATTATCCTCCGTGAGTTTGGCTAAGGTAAGGACTGTAGCTTGCATTTCTTCTACAGTATAAATATTTTCAGTCTTGTGCCTTCTCTCCCAGTCTTACTCATCCCTGTGACAGCAATCCACAGCACTGCTGTGGGCTGCTTTTTAGGAAGTGGGCACATGATGACACACTGGGAAAATGAAGAGCCAAACCTCATTTGGAGAAACTCCATTTTAATGACTGTTTTAGCATCACATCATGCCATCATGATCAATCTTTGCACACAGAGGATGACGAGCAGAAGGAGAAGGTAGGGATTGGAAAGGAAACCCCAGTTTCTGCATGGAAGATTGAAAAATCAGCTTTTTCTAGTTTTATTCTGACGAGACACTCTCCTGAATGTCACAGAAATGCCTGACTGTTGGGGAGACTGTTCAGTATAACACCTCCTGGCGCTCTGTCAGGCCGCTCTGCAGCATTAAATCGCCCCCAGTCATCTCAATTGGGGCTGCCTTTTAACGCAGGGATCAGCCTGCCCCAGCCATCGAGACTTGTCGCGGGCCCGTGGGCGCTTTCCTCCTGCCCCCTGCCGCCCGCTGTCGTGACTGCACCCCCTCCCTCGACGGCATACACCGCCCGCTCCCCAAGCCACCCCTGCGGCAGGCCACGGGCTCGCAGCAGGTTTGGGTGATGAGGAAGAGTTGTCACCCTCGAGCATCTCTCCTGCTCTTCTTAGGGCTCGATTTTTCAACAACGCAGAACAAGTGCTGATTTCTTATCCCGAATAAACATGAGAGGAAAGGAAAGAAGAAGGTAGGAATGGTTGTACACAATATAGTTCAGTAAAAAGAAGGGCAATTTGCCCTTTGTGTGCCCTAAAGAAAGGGAATTCGAGGTCAGATGGATACAGGCTGTGAAGCCAGATGGATTGATGCTCAGCCTTGCTGCAGAACAGCAGCTGGTACCAGAGAGGTTCCTCAACACCTTTTGCCACAATTTCTGTTCCAGTAATACAATGATATTAACACTTCCAAGTGGACAGGATCAGGAAACTGGCACAGTACCATATTATATCCTTTCTCAAAAATTCTCTAAAGCAAGATTAACAAGAAGTTTAGTCTCCAGGCAGGGTATTCCATAACCTTATTCTCCTACGGTCTCCTTCGGAGATATCTGAATATAAACACAAAATGGAAGAGAGAGAAAAACACCTAAGAGCAGTCTGTTGCAATTCTACATTCCTCTCTTTTGAGGAATTTAAAGGGAATGTAGTTAAAGTGTTCATATTGAATGTTAAATAATAATTACTCTAATCAGTAATAAACATATTCAGACTGTCATAGTTGATGGTCAAACAGTATTTAGAAATAAAGATAAGACAGAAAAAAATTCTTGGTACAGCATTCTTTCACTCTATTTTCTGTCCAAAATATAGATCTCTCCTAAGAGTCACCATAAATGGAAGGTTAGGTCATACCTTAATCTCTCTATGCTAAAAATCACCATTAAGACATTAAGAATAAATATCACCTAAGCAAGGGCCTTTCTGGAAGCTTTAAACCAACCAGTTGGAAAGCTGGTATGCAAGTTATGTGAGTTAATTTGGAAATAAATTTACAAACACACACAGCTAAATGCCGGTATGCTTATTACTGCTGCTTGCGGTTGTAGAGAGGGCGGCAGCCAATGCGGAGTACCTCCATCCCACCGTGCTAACCCTGAGTGATGTCTGGAAGACTGGCTAGTGTTTCTCATTTATCAAATTAATATGCTAAAGAAACCTGGTCTTTTCACTTGCCCAGGACCCATGTACTGAAGAACTGTATAATGGCTAAATATTGGTAAGATAGATACACTTCGAATGAAAACAAGTAGCTGAATCAGGGTAAACAAAATATTCAGGTAATTCAAACATGTTATAGTCAGACTGGATGCTCTAAAGTAGTAACAATTCAGAAGCTTTTTGCATAGTGGAGTTATTGAAAATGACCACATGGCTTTGATTAAAGCTATGGAGTATATTCACTCAGTGATTAACTGAAGCAGTTCTGTGTTGGTATAATTGGAAACCATATTTCATCTTCACCCCATAATACTTTTTCTGAGATGGTAAATCAATGATAGATCTGTTACCTGCTTGACTAATTACCAGTTATCCATGCCCTACCACTACCAGTAAAGAATAAAACCTTAAGGCAATTGAAAAAGAAAATGCAATAAGATATGGAAATAACTGTATTAATTAAAAGATCCTTTTTTCTTAGTCTTTTGGGAAAAAGTCAAATATTGTAGTTAATATCTTCTGTTTGAAATAAAGGCAATTCTGTTTTTAATAAGGACACTAAACTTACTGATATTCCAGTTCCTTTCCATTTCTAGAAAACAGAAAATATTTCTATGCTTAACTATTTTTCAACTCTAAAAGGGGAACCCAGTATTTTGAAACAAGCTGATCAGCCTGGTTACATTCTTTGTAACCGCTGACCTGCAGCCTCACCCTTGACTATTTCCACTTATATCTTCTAACATTTTGGAGTTTCATAGTCTGTGACATCCTCCCTGCCCTATTTCATCACTGTCTTATAGGTCTAGACTGTGTCCAAAGCCCCAGAGCCATGCCTGTCTGCCTTGCAGTGAGGTACACTCTCAATTTAAATGGATGCTGGTGTAATCTAAGAGCTGAGGCGTGCTGGGATTTGAAGCTCTCTTACAGGTTCAGCTGAAGTGGCATGATAAAGCAGATCATTGTAAGAATAAGTTTGCACCAGTAACTGTAAGAAAAACAAAAAAACGGAAAATGTCCAAATAAAGACAGGGGGAAACAGAACATGCCAGTACTAGTAGGCACATTTCTAACATCAGGGGTCATAAATGTTTGTTTCCTGAGGCATGCATATTAGAAAGACTTTTCTTGGTAATATTC
This sequence comes from Nestor notabilis, assembly GCF_000696875.1. NCBI lineage: Eukaryota > Metazoa > Chordata > Aves > Psittaciformes > Psittacidae > Nestor > Nestor notabilis. The sequence continues at coordinate 26,222 of NW_009920518.1, read as the reverse complement.
TTGTGGGTGGATAAGAGTTGGAAAATACTTTTTTTTTTTTTGTTGCAACAACATCTTCTGAAGTGATGCAGTGCTACAGCGCTACAGCACATGGCTCAGCTCATAGAGGAGAATCAGTAAAAACAAGCCCCTTTTACTTCTGGAAATAAAAGCTGTGGGTTTCTCCCTCCTCCTCCTCCCACCGACACTGCCAAGTCTTTGCACTGTTCACTCATCTTTAAGTCTTGTAAGTAAACTCAGGGATGAAAAGAGTGCCTTTGTTCCCTAAAATATCAAAGGAACTGTGATGTTCCTTTCTCATGCCAATCATTATAACAATCATTAAGTCAGCACAATAGGTGCTGGGCTTTCATGTCCTTAGGGCTGATGGCATACACACAAAATATTACTGTTATTGTTATTTTTACTATTTTTAGGCATACTTTGTTAAGACTACAGCAAGCCTATGAAAATAGCAGACATTTAGTCGGTGGCCTCTCTTAGGAATCTCCTGCAAAACCCCGCATGAGACAGGTTAGGTGAGGAAGAAGCACCGTGTGAGAGTCCTCCATAGGAAAGGAAGAAGCCAGACCAGTCCTGGTCCTGCTTCCATGGGGTTTGTGGTGTCCTTGTTGGCTTTGGTGGGACTAGAATCATACACCCAGGTATAAGCTAATCTTTCTGTGAGCCAACAGTATAACATACTTGGTACTAAATTCTGCCAAGAAAAAGAGTTGGCAGATGTAGCTTTCTTTTAAATACATTTAGCTGTTGTTGTCATTGAAAATACTGTAAACAAAATTACTAAAACATACTGACTCATTCTCAAGTGTTTTGTGAAAGCTGGGGCAGATTTCTTCAGACCTCTTCCCCAGTGGCAAACAAAAAAGCTTATCTCAACTGGATTTTTATTTAATCCGCTTTACTTTTTATTCGTGTTTTTATTATTGGCATGAAGGAAACTGTGGATCTGGAACCTTCAAGGTATTCTGGAGTGTGTTAAGTTTTGAAGCTAGATGCTTACGATTATTCAGTACAAAGAAAGCCTCAGACCTAACTAACAGAACAGTAACAATAAAAATTATGGTATCAAGTGCCTGTTCCATTCTTTTAGCTTTATCTTCATTTACAAATGGAGAAACTGTGATCCAGAGCGGTTAAAACATGGCAATATTGGCAAAAGAAATTAACGGGGTTTCAGGCTCTAGTCTGAAACAGAATGCTTCCCTTTAACCAAATAAAACCCAGCTTGTGAAAACCAAGAGATCATGAAGTTCAAATGGCTGAGCCCCAAGTTAGTAATATATACCCTCTAATTCCCACATGCACATGATTGAACTTAATACATCTAACTAGTGAGATCACGTTGAAATACCTTGACTGATCACATAATTTAGTTCCCAAAAGCCTGACATTGCAAATCCTCCATTGACATCATGCAGCATCGAACCTGTGTAATCCCTGAGGGATAAAAAACAATGGAAGCAGGTGTTCAAATATACCTTGTGAAAATCAAGCCTCTGAGGTTAAGTGAAGATCAATAGAAGTGTAAGAAAAACCAAGACAAAGGAAAGGTTTGCCCAGATGTGCATGACTACAAGGAGTCTTAAAAACATCTCTCATGGTCCTTACTAGAGGTTTGTCACAGGCCTGATGAATCCATCCCTGTCTATCCCTATTTTTTAAATAAACCTCCATGCTTGCTGTTAGAGGAGCCCATGTGTACATGTGGTCATTGCCACAGATGTTTAGAAATCCAAGCAGGGTGGATGAATTGAGGAAAGTTATTTGATTTTTATGTTCATCATTAAACTGAGGTATCCAGTAGTCTGTGACAGAAGATGTAATTTGAGCAAGTATTTTTTCACCTCTCCATGTAAGTCAGGAAGTTCTAGGCAGGACTTTCTACTTCAAAACATCATTTCCATACTCCATTTTATTTTATACTGCTTTGGTAGGTGTTCGTTGTCTGAACATAACAGAACTGTGATGCCTGCCAAGCATAATCTCCTTGACTGGAGAAGAAGGCAACACTCAGCTATCACTGACTGTTAACTTGTAAATCAGTTGTCAAGAGTCTGGAATATGGATTGGCAATTAAATGTCTCAAATTTGCAAATGGCTTTCTTCACATAGTGTAAATGATCTTGGTATGGTAAAATTGATAAAGAAAATCAAGCTAATCTACCACTGATTCTTCAAAAAACTTACCTACAGGTAAGTAGGTAAGTATCCATACAGGACATGTTAACAACAAAACTTTATCATGGGACTGGCAGCTCTTTTTGGATGGATTGCAGAAGGAAAACAAAACAAAACAGAATACATAAGGCATATTACTGTGAGCACTGAAGCAGCAACATAAGGGTTAGGTGGTTGTATAGTCATCCATTTAATGCATCACATTGCATTGATAAGATGTTTTAGCAGGTTGATAAATATCACAGATAATATTTCACAGATTTGTCAGGACAGGCAAATTTCACACATGAATGTTAGGTTCTTATCTAATTATCTTTCCTCATGCGATTATGTTGATATTTTTCCCCCTCTCCAGCTTAAAAAAAAAAACAAACAAAAAACCCCAAAAAAACCAAAAATCCACTTTGTCAGTATGTCCCATATTCTAACGACCTCCTACACCTCACCACAGGGTATGGAAGAAGTCACTAAGGATGAAAGCATTCTTGCTGGAGCTTGCTGGGTCTTCCTAAGACAAATTGTAGCTTAGTATCACCCAATCCTGATATAACCTCACATAAGCCTTTTCCTGTCCCATCACTTGACCTAATGCAGACATACAGCAGCACAAAAGAAAACTCACTGAGCCTTAGATGTCTCAGAAAGGAGAAAACAAATTGGTCATCAGTTCTTGGCTATGGCTGGCCACTGCAGCACAGCAGGATTTTAGACAATAGGCTTCTGGTGAATGGTAGCTGGTATTACCTTTTTTTAACATGAGAGGTGACACCCAAGAGACACATCTTGCATAAGTGAATTAGAAATTAGTTGCCCTAGCATTTCTTCAGAGTTTGCATGTTTCCATATTCCTTTGACAGCTTCAGATCTTTGGTGTCTGCAAAGTAGTAAGTAATTACTCCATGCAGGTACACAGAGAGCTATAGCTCCTGTGCAAGGACTTTTAGACACATGCTCACAGGCAGAGTCTATAGTACAGGTTGCAGGCAGACAAAATGCAAACCCCTGCCCATGGCCTTGTATGACTGAATCTTCTTCCCATTCCTGTGAGGACATTCCTCATAAACTACTTCACATCAACATGAACTTTTCAGATCATCCTCCCTTGTTCCTCCCTGTTTCTCCCAAACCATATGAAACAGTCTCGAAAAATCAGGGTTTGTGTTTGATTTAGCCTAGCTTTTCCCACTGATTGACAAAGCAGATAATATGCATTTTCATCTTCAGTATCTGAGCACAGTCTCTTAAAACATGTACTTTTAGAAGGAAGTGCAATGGAAGGATGCTGTGGATACTACTTTGCAGACTGCACAGAGAAACTAAAGCCCAGGCCTCCCAGGGTATGGAGAAACCTAACCTGTATTGATTTCCTTTGAGTCACACAGGAAGTTGTTGGTAAAAGAGAGGATCCAGAACCCAGGCTAGGATCTTAATCACTGCCATCTTGCAGTTAATACAATTATCCTTCCTATTTACAGTACTTTTCACTCGATTGCATACAGTGGAATGTTAGAATGTAATTTTGAGAGCACAGAAGCCAATTATCAGGACATACCCATATTTGTGGAGACTTATCAAGCCATTAAAATGCATTTTTGAAACTGGAGAGTGCCCTAGAAAAGGTTACGCTGTAATTTCCATTCACTGTCAGAACAAATCAATCAAAAGCAGCAGTTCAGAATCCTGGCCTACCATAAGGGACAAGGGAATAACCAGTTGTCCCTCTTTACTAATCAGCCACCCCTCCACAGGCAGCTGGCAATGCAAACAGGACACCCAAGGGCAATATGCAATCTGCAAAAGGATTATTTACTATTAATGAAATTCAGTAGCTTCTAAGGTAAGGAAGTGCTCCTCAGATGAAGATTCTGGAGCCAAGCCCTTTGCTTCCATTTGAGACTCATTAAGCAAAGAAATAATCCTGTGGAAATGACTGATACAAAAAACCAAAACAGTCTCTTCTCTCTGAGACAGATTTTGTAACCCAGACGGATATTTTCCATGGCTTTATGTGATTTATTGCAGCATGTTGGCACTAACCAATGGATTTTGAAGCAGTGTGTATCTGATCCAAGTTCTTCTCATACAAATGATTTTTGATCTGTCATGTCTATCTGTAAGTTCAGAGGTCACTGGGAGAATGACTTTGTTCAACACAAATATAAATAGTATGATAATTAAGTCCTTCCTGTTGTAAACTATTTTGCAGGTCGAGAGCCTCACACTGATTCATAGATTTCTAGTGTCAGACCTGCTTTGACATGCTGCTTAAGCATCACTCTTTACTAATTACAGTATGTTCAATAAAAGGTACAATTTATCAGCTGACAGGCAGCATTAATTTGATGACACTGTGAGAATACTTACAAAATTCAATTAGCCTCAGCACTGGTTAAAAAAAAGAATACAGATAAATAGGCCATGGTAGAGACAACATGCATGTGGGAGAGGTTTCCCTCAAGTTTTCTCAAGAAAAGAACCCTCCAGCACTGCAGAAAGTCATCCTTGCTCTCTCTGGGCTAAATGAAATGCAAATATAATTATAGGGGTGAAGGCTGCAATACAGAATTTTGGTATTTTTACTGGGAGCAACGCTTAATGGCCTGGTAAAGCTGTAATAACATACACAGCCATTCATCTCCAGGCCTCTGAGACAGAAATAGTCCAGACGCAGCCACAGCGAGGTTGTTATCTGGTGAACATCCAGTAAGACAAAAGTTGGATGTATTCCAGTTATTTCCAAAAAAGCCCTGTGTGCAAAGCTGGTAGTTATAAAACTATTTTCAGTTTCCATCCAGAAAGGCAGCAAGGTAAAAGAGAAGTTCAAAGATTTCATCTGTGGTCTTGGCAGACCCAGTGAGGGCTGCAGAGAAGACTGAGCAGGAGAAGTGGTAAATTTGGGTTGGGAGGACACGACAAGTATCTGTCTCAGGTCTTACACACACACCACCACTCAGACTTTCTGCTGCACAGCAAACCTGGCACTTGAACCATGGGTTCAGTGCTGCTCTCTATATACAGCTTATACACATGCTAGCGGGCAGCTCCAGGACAAGCACAGCTGGTGTTTGGCAAGACCTTTGCAGCAAGTTGTACAAACAACTGAAAAAATTTTAAAAAGCTGTGGCAAAGAAAGGACCTTCTCACAAGCCACTTATTTTGTGCTTTTCATTAAAAACCTGCAACAATTGCACTGTGGCATTAAAACTTGGACTCTCTGTTCCAGGCTGTTTTCTAGCAGGGATATTGTAGCTACAACTCAGGCTAGTCTGTTTGCACAGAGGAAACACTGTCAGCAAAATGCTTCTCCAACAACTATACTAAATTGTCCTGCAACAACTACACTGTACATCCTTTCCCTTACCATTGGCACACAAATTAACACAAGCAACCCAAGAAAAGGGAGGGATTTATTTTGTAGCAGTTAGGACTTGCCTCTCACATGAAGGAGATAATCTCTCAAGATTTACTCCTATGATGGGATATTCCAATCATTCCATGGATTTCAGGATTAGTCATATCTGAGGCACAATTTTTTTAGCTGTTTTGAAATGTCAGAAGAGCTCTCAAAATTAACTGTTTATGAGCCCAGTTCCAAAAGATTTGAACTCAGTCAGTACTTTCCCATGTTGTTGCACAACAAAAAACAATTGAATGGCCTATTTTCCAATTTAGAAGCATCATTAGAAAACTTCTGGGATGGAGCAAATCAACTTTGAATTTTGCAATGCATTTTAAGGCCTTACTGAACACCCACATGGAAAACCTAGGGCTTGCTTAACCAGTGGCGTATGTCATGGACAATATTTTCTATTTCTCTGTCCCTTCCAAACATAAGGGCCCCTTTGTTGGAGGGTGTTGTATGCTTTGGTTTCCTGTCAGTCCATGGAGGGCTGGCTGAAGAGGCAGGATAAAGCATTTTCCTTTCACCTCCAAGAATTTTGTGTTCACATCCTGGGTATTGTCTGAAGTGACATAAGGCCTGAGTGATTTTCAATTGTCATATATGTTCCTTGTATCAAATCAGTGAACAAAACCTGCCACAGCACAACCGAGCCAACAGTCCACATGGGTTTTTATTAAATAGCAGCCACTAACCAAACCAGGTGATCCACCTAAAAATTTAACTGAAGCTGGACATTTCACAGTCAAACATGAGAAACCAAGCAGCTTGAAAACAGGGAAAGAATCTAAAACACTAAAAAAAGTACTCAAACTTAGTGGGTTTTCAATTTTGGTTTGTTTGGTTTTTTTTTTTTTTTTTTTTTTTTTTATGAATAGCTAGGTTTTAGAATGACAGCTGCTGAATATGTCTGGAGATATTTAATTCCTTGTCTTCAGACAAAGAACCTGTCATTAGATTAACAGACTTGACCAGGAGGGTTTACTCCTGCAACTATTTGCATAGGAAACCGTGTCAAGGCGTCACCCCAAGGGTTCAGGGAGAGGTTTTGATTTTACTCAGATTACTCATGATATTACAGTGCTATGTTCTCTTTGAATGTTTAGTGTTCATGGTGATGTAATTGTCATGTTTTGAAGTGTTGTGTCTTTTGTTTTTCCTTCTACCTGCCTGCTTTTGGGGTAGTCATCAGACTAGGGAAAAGTTCCTCTAAAAGAGTACTCTGAGTTCTCATAAAAAGATACTCTAATTGTCCAGGAACTTGTACAGCCCAGCCCTGTTTATAATAACCTCAGGAGCAACCTCCATTCCATAAATAGTTTATTAGGGAAACTGGAAGTGTTCAAGGTACTCTATAACTTGCACGAGGTCAATGTAAATAGCAAGGGAGGACATGCATTTACAAACATTGAACAAGCGACATCAAAGCAAAGAGGTGAACCCAGAACAGAATGGTGTGGCAGACTCCAAAGATTTCTAAAACTAAGAATTTAGGAAGAAACCCTAAATTTCTGTCAGTCAGATCCTACTGAATGAACACAACACTTATTTCTTTACACTCCACCTTAATGCCCCAGCTTAGCACTCCTGGTACTTGCCACACAGCACCACTGTGTTTTTCCTGCAGCAGGACCCATGGTGCCAGGCTTGGGTCTTTGACAGAAGTGTGATCCAGGGTTGTGACAAAGTACAAGCACACAGGAAAGGCTGCAGTGAAAGCTGAAAGGAAGCTGGGGAAGCAGGCTACCCTTAAGGATATATTCCGCAGCATCACAGCTTCTCCCCGTCTTCAACTTTTCCTTTAGCCTCACCAGCATGTTTGATGTTCTGAGAGATATCAGAACCTCAGCATTTTAGAGGGCTGTTCCAGTTCATATATCCATACTATTAAAACAGCACATTGATCCAATCCAATCTTCCAATTCTGAGCAAGCACAGGTTGAAATCAACCCTCTTCAACCATTTTCACAAATCATGTTTGCTTCAAAAAGCCTATTTTCAGCCTGAAATTTGAAACATGCAGGTAAGCTTGTTTCAAACCCTGGCTCTGATTAAAAGCAAAGCTTTTCTTCTGTGTCTCTTTATACTAGGAGAGGCAAAGTTGCTTTCTAATACTTCAGATCTCTTAGTCTTTCCCTCTCTAATTTTGTCAGTGCCAATATTGCGTTGCAATGCTGTTTTGGCAGTGGTGAAATGGCATGTTAACAAAAATATTCATTCATAATTTATTCATAAGTTTTCCAACCCACCTTTTGTCTCCAGCCAAAGGAAAGAAATAGACAAACATACTCAGGCTTCAGTTTTCAAGCACTTTATTCACTGCATTTGAAATCAGCTCTGCTTCACTTTTCTGAAAACATTCATACCCTTTGTTTCTGGCAGGTGATGTACTTTTGGATCACTGCAGTAGAACCTTAGAAATAATTCAGGAATACCCTCAGAAAACTGGATGACATTTCTTTGGTCTGTATCCTCTTCTAATTCATCTCCATCTTTGCAGACTTTTTTCCAGTGTAAAATAAGGAAAAATAAAAGGTATTTCTTTTAGAAACAGCTCTATCTAGTTTGCTCTGCTCTATCGTCATGGTTCGGCCAGTCTCACACACACAGATTTCGTACAGAGGGTTTGTAGATAGTCCTAGAAACAAAGCCAGAAACATTGTCAAAAATATTATTAACACATCAGCCCAACTTTTCTGCACTATTAGCTTTTGCCAGTTGTGTATGTCTCCTTTACAAGCATGTCACGTTTCCTACAGTGAAAGTAAGAGAGCCATGTTGGACCCTGAGGCTTCAAAAGGTATGTGTGCTTTGTGTCCAAGTATTGTCTATCTAACAATAGAGCTATTCCACGGAAGCAGCAGAGCAACCGCTTCTCTCCCCCCAGCCTTTGTAGAACAAAGCATCAGGCTCCTCAGGAGTCAACTTTGTTGTTTTGCTGTTGTATAAGGAGCAGTCATCCGGCCATAGGCGCCAGCAGCCACAGCCCCCCTTACAGCAGCAAACAGTTCAAAAGCAGAGCTGGGTTTATGCAGTTTAATTTGATGTGTCAAGCATCTTTATTACAAGCATTCTTGCAATGTTTGCTGTTAACACTTAGAAAAGAATATGTATCAAATCTGGCCAGGACATAGGGAAGGACAGAGAACAGTTCTGGCAGCAACTCTACATTGCTCTGACAGAAACTCTAATTCTCAGGGCCAGCATGCAAACTACAAGGAAATACTTCAGCATGCTGTAATATTGATCTTCCCTGAACAACAGATTGGATTACAACCAGTAGTGTTTGCCACTGGCAATCTGGTCTTTGTCCCTTCTCTATATCCTTGGCCATCACTTCCAAGGAGCGAAAAACAAAAGCTGTAGATAAACAATTTGTGGCCAAATTAGTCAGGCCAGATGTAAATTAAACTGACAGTAATTTTGCTGGTTTTATACGCTTTCTCCAGTGGCTGTTAAATGCCCATTTGGACTCTTTGGAACCAAATGACACAGTATCCCATGCAGTAAATGCTCAATAGAATTCCCTCTGCCAGAGGTAACATATTGCAAATACTACTATGTTCAATGATCTCAGCATAGGAAGAGCCACTGCTCATCAACATATCTTTCAAGAAATCAGAGCAAAAAGAAAAAATCTAGAACCACAACCAAAAACAGTTGCTGGCAGTTGGACCAAATCCTTCTGCAAACCTGTCAGTGTTCTCTCCTGCTGTGTCTATTGCATGGGCACCATGGTAATAAATTATTCAGATAAATTCCTGATTAAATCCAAGAAATATGACACACTTCATAATAATGTTAGGCAGATGGACAGAATGATTTAAAAAGTAGGCTGTTCATTCCTGTTTCTCACAATACCTGTAAGCATTTTGATTCACAGCTTAAACTTCCCAGCTCCAGCTAATCCTTTTAGAAATAAAATTGACATACCAGGCAATAATAGTCTTCATATAAATGAAAAAGATTTTATTTTCCATGAATCCACTGACTCATTCATCTTTCAAGTCTCCACTGCACACACGTTTCTTATAACAAATCCTCCACCACTAACATTCGTGCATGAACTGTCTATCATAACTACCAACAAGAAAGAACAGAAAGCAAGCTGCTTGTTTGTACAGGAATGAGAATAGTCTTGTGGTTAAGATACTTGTGACTGAAGACATATGGATTCCCTTCTTTATGCAGAGCAATGATTTCTGTATGACTTTGTACCATTTACCTTACCTGTTCTCTCAATTCTCCTTCTCCTAAAGAGACCATTATTATATTATTTTATATATATCTCAAATCATCCTGGGACAATGTATTTGCTTCATTTTGACAGTGAAAAGTACAATCACTAGTTTTAGTTGCATATATGAGTAATTAGGTTACCATAAAGAGTGCTATATAGTAATTATCCATCTACACGAACTTTCTTAAACAAACTTTCCCTTGAGTCTGTATCTATGCTAAGAGTGTTGGGCAAGCAAACACCAGCTGAGGAAGAAGACCAAACCTTGTTATGGTAAGTAGGTAGACACCACCCAAGGAAGGTGTATACCCAAGGTAACCCAAGGCAATGAGAAGCTGGATAGAAAACAAAGAAAATTCCTTTTTTATAAATGAGCTCCTCTGCAGCAACATACAAGCATGCCTAAACTAGCTCTCTACAGTTGAAAAAAACCCCACCCCAACCTTCCAGTCTTTTCTACCTAGCAGCAGGCTCCCTTGCAGGGATGACATGCTCTAATACTAGCATATGTGCCACTGTGCTGTGTGATGATTTCTCCACTCTCCTTCAAAAGAGTAAGGAAAAAAACTCTAGTGAGCATGTAAAAATGTACACCTTCTATGTTGTTATACCACCTTCCAGCAACAGCACATAGTTACCAGATCACTGTTTAGTAAGTTAATAAGTTATGTCTTTCCTAGTACCAAGTCAAAAACATGCACAATATCCAATGAGCAAGCTTCGGGAATCCTATCCAGCAAATTTGCTTTGTCCAACCTGATAACCCTCCACAAAGCAGTGTGATTGAGGCAATATGGTGTTCAGCATTGGTTGAAGAAAAGGAAAGGAGGTTTGAGGTCTTTACCCCTAGTTCTTACACACTTCCCTTCAAGCTTCACTACCCGCCTTTTTGCCAGGTCTGACCTGACCCCACATTATTCATTAAAAGTTAAGCAAAACACTCTTCAGAGAGCTGCACTGTCTGCTTATCATAGCACCAATCTCACCCACCATATTTTTAATCACTCAGATGTCTGAACCCATGTGTTGCATGCCCTTGGGCTCAGGAACCTTATCATATTGTCGATCAGTATAGAACCATGCACACTCTCAATCTATAAATAACCGAAGTAATTATTACTAGTAAATAATATATACTAGCTCATTTGAAATGAATCATGTTCTCCAGTCACCCTGGAGAACGAGTAAAATAGGCAAAGCTACAAGGCATCTCTCTAAAATACTTTTTATATAATTATTATGAAATTGCATTAGGCTATGACTCATTCCTGCAAATGCAGGTTCATTGGAGGTAATTAAAGTAAGTCACATAAGTCACTATCTCTTCAAGGCAGTGACTCATAGGCTGCTGCCCATAGCAGAGTGCCATGAAGTCAGAGAGAAGCTCCTCTCTTCCCACTAAAAAAACAACAGCAGCTCATGAAAGCAGTGGGTAGGCTTAGTTTTCCTTTCCCTTTAGTCCATTTAGCCAGCAGGTTTGGATTTTTTCCCTATTTGAGGAGTAAAATCAATTACATATTAATTAACTGTCTTACTAAAACTATGGAGAAAAAGAAGGGGGCTGAACACAACTGAGATGTACCAAATGCCTTTTGCCTACATGACTGTTTGTAAGATTGAATAAAAATTGTTTATCTATGTGTAGTGATGTAGCAGTCATCTAATCAAAGGCTGCTAACAGGAAGGTGCCATACTTAGATATATATGGATCATTTAATGACAAAAGTCAAGTTGCATCTGAGATTGAACTAAGAGCACCTGAGAGACGAGAGGAAATTAAGAGTGCAGTTCTCTTTTGATACTATGAAAGGAATTATAGCAAGACAGGTGAGGTCAGCCTCTGCACACATTAGTATCTGCACAATAGTTGACAACAGCTTATATTCTCAAATCCTTTTTAAAAAAAATACACACCTCAGCTGAGCCAGGTCAGAATAATTAATATAGTTTGGGAAATCGGTTGCCAAAATACAAAACTACTGAAAAAGAGAGCATAAAAGACAGGAGAATTCAGCTGCACAGCTCTCCCACACTCTGGCGCTATTGACAGCTCATCAGCAGCTCTCTGTTTATCCCTGCCATGGTTTTCCATGCTCTACACTTGGTGTTCCATGCTTTCTAGTATGCTTTGCTTTGCTAAATGCATTTTATTTTTTATGAGTATATTCTTCTCATGAGCTTTTCAGCTCTTTTGATGTGGGAAAACCCAGACATCAAATACATTTCTCACTGAAATTCTTAACAGTATTTCATATCAGAAGATTGTCCACATGACTAGAATTAACTTAGGGAAAAGAGTATGTTTTCAATATAAAAAAATCTAAAATCTACCAATGCTTGGAAATGTTTTTCTTGGGAATACATGATTAAGCTGATAGCATGATAAACTGCTTTGCAATAATTCAGATCATAATTGTAGGAATCTGTGACCATTTAGTATTAATTAACTAGCTTCTTCTCCTTAAAGCTTACCATCCCTGCTAAAGCTTGCAAAAAGTTGTGCAATATCAATAATGGAGCACATGCAGAGTTTAACCTGGTTTATGAGCCTAATCAGAATTAATTTGTTAAGAAAGCTGCCAGAAATACTAAAGGAGATGCAAAGTTCAGGATGTCCAAGTGAGGTTAACTTAAAACTGTGCATTAAACAGTTACCTTCTTTTTCAGGCTTCACAAGCACATTCCAAGTATTGCTTCACTGCTTTCTCTGTACGAAGAGGGACATTAATGTATCATCTCAACAAGCTCTATTTGAATATAAAGCAAGATGTTGTATGTTGGCCCCAGGCCCTTACAGGCAGGGTGTAATTCATTTAACAAGCTGGTTTTTAAAGAGGTTTAACTGCCAATTTATTTCTTTTCCTGGTTGGGAATGGAGATTGTAACTGATAAAAGCAATCTGCTTTGGAATTTGTAACCAGGCTTTCAGATATCTATGGTACATCATTGGTTATAAGCCCATGTGTGTAAAAAAAGTGTAAATTTACATTCTTGTAACTGAATGGATCTGGCTGGGGTGGAGTTACGTTTCCTCGTAGCAACCCATAGCTGTGCCTTGCATTTGTGCCTAGACTGGTGTTGATAAAAGCCCAATGTTTTGGCTTTTGCTGAGTGGTGCTTACAGACCATCAAGGCTGTCTCTCCAACATTCCCCACAAAAGGCCAGTAGGCTGGAGTTGGGCAAAAAACTGGGAGGAGACACAGCCAGGACAGCTGACCCCAACTGAACAAAGGGATATTCCATACCAAAAGATGTCACACCTAACAATAAAAGTTGAGAGAAAGGGTGTCAGGGAAGGGAAGCAGGAGTTAGCACATTGCTCTTCCAAAGCAACCATTATGCACACTGAAGTCTGGCTTCCCAGAAAGTGGCTGGACATCACCTACTCATGGGAAGTAGAAAACAGATCTCCACATTTTGCTTTGCTTCTGTATACAGCTTTTGTTTGTCTCATTAAACTACCTTTATCTCAACCCATAAGCTTGCCCATGGTATTTCCTCCCCCTGACCTATTGAGGAGGGAGTGAGAAAGCCACTTGGAGGAGGGAAAGGTATCTGACATCCAGCCAAGGTCAACCTACCACAATAATATTCACTGATTTTTAACTTCCTACACTGTGATATGCTTAAACTTTCAGTTCAGGTAGGAAGAACTGGAAGGTGTTTTGTGGCCCTTCGTTGCATCTGTCAATTCTTCATGCCTCATTTGCACACATTCTAATGGTTCAGATCTTCATGTGATAGAAGCTATAAACTCACACCATTCATTAGGTGTTTCACCAATCTACTAAACAGAAACATCACATTATCTTTTTGCCAGAACACTTTTCACAGTGGCTCTCTTATATAAATTGAGTTTTTAATTTCAAAGCAGTGAGTCATGGATACACAGCAGCACTCTCAAAATAAGAATCACATATAACCAGCCTAAGTGAATAAATCCTGTGGATTGTTTCAGCAAAGAGGTACTAATTTTGTGACAGAAGTCCAGAAGATCACACTAAAATCCTTGGCTCACCTGTTCTGTCAATTGTAATGATATTTATAGGTGTTCTGGTAAGGTTATCGAATGTTTCCTTCACATAAATTTAGTCCACTCAATTTTTTCCGTTGGAAATCTTTTAAGAGCATAACTGGATAGAGCCAAGAAGTTTATTAAAATGTTCTCTGTTTTGTATTCCTTTTTGCTGTCATATGCTGAAGCACTCTGGAAAATAATTCAATATTTTTACTAAAATGAGCTTGTAAATACAAAAAATTCCATACTAGGGAACATCAGTCACCTCACAAGCAGGAAACCTTTGAAATGTGCTCTGTATTTCTAACATAAATAGTTTGAATTCCAAATTCTCATCCTTCCTGAGACATGCTGGACTTCCCTCCTCTCATTCATGCCTATCTAAAAACTCCCATTGATTTGTCTCACCAGTGGAATTCCATTACTATGAAAAAAGAACCACCAAAGCCATTATTGCAGGACCAGAAACAATTGTGTATGAATTATGTATGCTCATGCACTAAAAAAATATATGTGATTGTTTTTACTGTAACCACTATCCTGTATTTCCCATTCCTCCATTCCTATTTATGTTTCTATTTGTCTCAATATAAACTACTATAGTTGGAGACCATGCCCCTACAATATCTGTGGCATTAATGTATGGCACTAGAACAACAAAGAGTACAATGCCATTGCTTGTAACACTCATCCAGAAGACCTGGCAGCAAACTAATCATAGACACAAAATTAGGTATACGCAAAAAGTAAATTCCTTTTATCAATACATCACTTTTATTGAACAAAGCTGAACAGTCAGCTGTCTGAATTGCACCTAATGACTTAGTTTACTGCTGTTCTTCATGTTCTTCATGTTAACTTTAGTACTACACCAAATATCAGGGCACATACTGCTCAACCTGTGTATGTCAACTTCCAAGACAAAGCTTTTTGCTTCCAGCAGCAAAAGAAGATTCAAGGCTAGAGCCACTACAAATGAAGTTCATGGAAGGGTATAGCCTTTAAATTGCTTGTTGTAGTACTTCAGGATAAACTCAAACAAAAAATTAAAGTTGTGGAGACCAGTAATGAGTGGTGTCCCTCAGGGATCGGTGTTGGGACCTGTCTTGTTCCATATCTTTGTCGGTGACATGGACAGTAGGATTGAGTGTGCCCTCAGCAAGTTTGCCAACGACACCAAGCTGTGTGGCTCGGTTGATACGCTGGAGGGAAGGGATGCCATCCAGAGGGACCTTGACACGCTTGTGAGGTGGGCTGATG
The DNA here is from genome assembly GCF_000696875.1 of Nestor notabilis. Taxonomy (NCBI): domain Eukaryota; kingdom Metazoa; phylum Chordata; class Aves; order Psittaciformes; family Psittacidae; genus Nestor; species Nestor notabilis. Next base: position 11,122 of record NW_009920518.1, on the reverse strand, counting down.
CCAACCTTATGAAATTCAACCAGGCCAAGTGCAAGGTCCTACAACTGGGTTGGGGCAACCCCAGGCACAGCTACAGGCTGGGCAGAGAAGAGATTCAGAGCAGCCCTGTGGAGAAGGACTTGGGGGATGGTGGTTGACAAGAAACTGAACGTGACCCAGCAGTGTGCACTTACAGCCTAGGAAACCAACCATATTATGTGCTGCATCAAAAGGAGAGTGACCAGCAGGTCGAAGGAGGTGATCCTGCCCCTCTACTCTGCTCTTGTGAGAACCCACTTCCAGGATTGTGTCTAGTTCTGGTGTCCTCAACATGAAAAGGACATGGAGCTGTTGGAGCAAGTCCAGAGGAGGGCCCCGAGGATGATAAGAGGGCTGGAGCACTTCCCGTATGAAGACAGGCTGAGAAAGTTGGGGCTGTTCAGCCTGGAGAAGAGAAAGCTGACTAACTGTCAGAGTCCTCACAAATGCTTTGGAAGCTGTTTACCAGCTTCAGCCAAGGCTGACATCCATGACAACATATCTGAAATAGTAGTGGTGTACAAGTTTTTTGAAAATCAGTGGCAGGGAGAAGAAATAAATCAAAAAATATTAACAGAATAACAGAATGGTTGAGGTTGGAAGGGACCTCTTGAAGTCATCTTGTCCATCCACCACTCAAACAGAGCCACCTAGACCCAGTTGTCCAGACTCTAGGAAAAGAGGAAAACACTTAAACTTTCATCCATCAGACACCACAGAAACAGTACAGAAAAGACACAAAAAGAAAGATTTCATAAATTTTACAGGTCATGGAACTTAGTTCTTACTCCAGAAATTTTCAACTAAACTATTTTGTGAGACAGAAGTGATGGGAATTATAACATCAAAATTTGAATTTTACTTTGTCAAGCTACACAGTTCTTAATCTTCATATTCATCTCATTTGCTTGGCATAATTGCGCCATGCCCTATGACTAAGGTGTTATAAATAAACTTTAGCTATAAATGACTCATAGCTCTCCAATAAAATATATAATATCAAACTATGAATGTAATACATGCATAATGCATTAATATTGCAGCAACATCCAAATAATTGCTGTGTTTCAAATATATTTAAAGATACACAGATCTGATCACAAAATCCATTCCCATTTTAACAGTGCAAAATGTCATGATGAACTTCAAAAAACTTCAAATGCTGCTGGTTACCTAATGCCCACTCAGCTTTCCTTCATATAATTTAGAATTTTACTTCAGAAAGCGTCTTGGGATATTTCAAGTATGAAGGAACCAATTTAAATCCCATTTTTATCCTCTGTCATGCCAAGGGGCAAAAACCTTACAAAATGTTGGACCACGTTGCATAGGCTGATGTGATATTACGTAACATTGGCTAGGTACTGAAAGAAACAAACAAATGTCTTCAACATACACACAAAAAACCATAAACTCAGGGGTCCTTTCAGTGCCCTCAATAAGCACAACAATAGAGACACTATAAGGAACAAATCTGGCTTTCAGTTGAACTCATTCAGACAGACACTTAAGACCAGTGCTTCTCTTGTCCTCACTTTGCCCAGGAGTGAAACAGTAAATGTTCTGTTAAATCTCCCAGTAAAAGCAATGACCTTGTCTTGCAAAATAATGTTCATTTTTTCAATAAAAAATTACAATGTTGGTGACTACAGACCCTTTGTTGGTAATTATTTTATCTTCTATTTGCATTTCAGTCATGAAACCAAAGTTAAAATTGAAATTCAGTGGTTTTCTACACTCCTGTGGAAAAGTAAGAGCTGTTCAAGAAGCAAACTTTGATCTCTAAGAATAAAGGGTTAGTACTGGACTAGCATCTGCACATTCTTCCCTGTATGTATTAGTTCACTGTTGATGAAGCAGGACAAGCTAAGCTTCAGAGGATGGCTTAACAATATGTAACTGAATTTGACTTGGTTCTGTACTCTTCCACACATATTCAGAAACTAGTTTATTTTATACCACAGTTAAAAAAGGAATAAATGTTGTAGTACAAAGAAAAAGATTTTACTTTATTAAGTAAACCCACTGATGAGCATAACGTGCTACCCCTATTACTCCAGACAGTAGAGTGGTGTTGGCTCAAGGAACATACTGCTGCTGTACCAAGTAGTCAGCTATGAGCACTGAACTAATAGCATCTGTACGAATAGAGATCTATCTGGGAGGAATAAGAGCATGACTTCAAAGTAAGATGGTTTCTAAAAATCAGACTTCAGACACTGCTGAGAGAAAAAAATGAAAACACTAGAGAGCAAAATTTTAAGCCAAAGCTAACACTGTGTTTTGAAGCACACATGCTCCACAAAGTATTTGCACTAACCTATTAATGCAGTCAGGTTAGAAAAAGATGGTAACATATCTGACTGATGTTCTCATGGGAGGTTTGTGTGCTCAGGAACTGTAGTTGACAGTTCCCTCTGCATTTTACATCTTAACTGCACAGTTACTGATAAAACAAGTCTTCACTACACTAGAGTTATTACTCTGTATTTAAACTTCTTTTGAATATTCAATAATTCTGCCAGATGACTTCTGATAACTCCATGCTTTTTCCATTCTTCAATCTTTGGAGCTTTAACTGTAAAAAAGTCTGGAAATAACTGAGAATAAATGTCTAACAGTCACATTTCAAGTCATTATTTTTCTATTAAAATAAGAACTTAAACTTTGTTTTTACAAAAATAATGTGTATGCTAAACTATGAGAATATGTTGGGTTTTAATGTCCTAGTGAAGGAGGTCATCAGTAAATTATAAACAAATATTTTTCTATGTATTGTTTTTTCAGATGGATAATAACAAAAAGAAATTGAAAGTAAAAGGAAAATGCAAGTACAGCTACTGATAGACAAGTTATGGAATGTGAAAATAGGAAGTAAAACCATTCTATACCTGTGCTTCCTCTTGCTTTGCACACTGATATAATGCAGCAAACAGAGCAAGCTAGCAGCAGTAAATCTTTATGAGGAAAGTTGAAGAAACCACATCAATAATCATCTAATTAGAGAATCTAATTTGCATGTCAATTAAATTTCCTAAATTAGCATGTTCAGGTTTCTTCTGTGAGGTTTTGAGAAAGCTTTTCACATTACAATTTTAAGTGTAATATTTACAGCAATAAGGAACAACCTTTCTCTTGCAACACTGAATCGTGAACAATTATTGGAGAATGAAGGTAAGAGAAAGGGTAGTATAGGGAAACTATTAACGAAGTTATGAAACCTTCCATAGGGTTATTTCTGTTGTTACTCTTTATGAAACAAACTATTATTGGTGCATTGCAGGTCTTTAAAGATTTCTCCCTAATTATAAAGAAAGATGTTCTGATGATGATAGCCAAAAGACCTCCTGAAAGTGGTATCTCAAGTTTAAATGTTTTATTTCTCCCAACTACTTTCAGAAAAAATTCTATTTTGTCTACATTCTAGGATATTAATTCACAAGCAGTAGTGAAATGCAGCTGATTTCTTAGACTTTTCTTTTTTTCCAAAATAAAATTTATTAATTATTTTAATTTTTTTTGTTAAAAAAGCTTGAGACATACTGGAACTTTAAGACAAACTTCTCAGTTAACCTCTCTAAATTAGACTAATAGAGGTTATTTGCTGAGTTAGAGGAAAGTCACACTGTATATAGAGAACTAAGAGCACGTTCTTGTTAGAAAATTTGTCCATTTACACACCTCAATGCTAAGGGATGTTTTAAGTAAATATATTACAAATAAGCGGTTAAATAAAAACTCAGCTGAAGTTCATCAGAGATCATATACTTCAGTGAAGTCAGGTGAGTGTCAGTGACTGACACAAATGTTAGGTCAGTTAATGTTTTCACTTGTAAACCATTAAAAATCTGCTTTTATACTATTTTACCTTTAAATTAAACCAACCAGGAGTACCACAACAAAGTATACCTGAGAGACAGACTCAATCTGATGGATGCCTCAAAGTCATCACAATTTGCACATGAGATGTGATTGCAAAGTTTAACTGCTGATTGATGACAGCTGTCTTTTTCATATCCCAAACTGGGAATTAATCTCAAACTCCAAGTCCCAGAGCAGAGAGGAGAAAGGTGATGTACAGACTCAACTAGCAGAAAAACATGTTGGAAGGAAGCTGAAGACGTCACTGATCCTTCCTGCTTCCCAGGGCAGGGCAGGCATATGGTACATAGCTCGTTCCTCAGACTCTTTTTTTTTCTTAGAACTTCTAGCCATTCCCCAGTCAGTCTGCTCCAACACTTTGCTATCACCTTGAAGGAAAAAAAAAAAAAAAAAAAAGAAAGGGAATGTATGAGAACGTATGAGTCCCCACAAGGAACAGCTTCGTATATTCTCAGTGTCTGCAGATAAATCACACTAACAGTCTAAGTTGTCACAGTATCACAGACTAAGCTAGAAAACATGACTTTCTCTTTCCAGAGGAAATAAAAATGCTAGATCCTGAAGTATTTTTAGCACATAAGCAAAAGTTGTCTCTCAGGTCATCACCAGTCAGTCACAGTAAAGAGAAAACCAATTTCAGTAATAGTTATGGCTTGTGGTGTCCAGAGCCAAAGACCATGTACAAGTGATTCTGAGCTGGAGCAATGTTTATCCCCAAGAAGGAAGCTCTACCCAGTCATTTTCTTCAAAAAAAAAAATGAAAGAAGCTAAGGCTGGTCTGAATAGAGGCCTTCCTCTGCAGAAAGGAAGGTTATCCTTAATAAATAGCAAATACTGGAAGCACAAGCCAGAAGAAATACTGTGAAGTGATGAGAAAAAGGGTAACGCAGGACAGGAGAGAACCACCTGGGATATGGCAAATCCAGTTTCACACTAAGAGGGACAATAACATCATATAAATGAAAGTATGGCTATACTGTATTCCTTCTTTGGTTTCCTGATTATCTTTAGTTATAGGCTGCATAAATTATGCAGGGACCCAGCTGGGCTGTGCAATTATAGCTGTAAAGATAAATATAAGTCGAAAAGCTTGCTATCCTTTTTCAGTTATTATTTCCATCTCACTCTTCACTTATTGTAATAAATGTGGTGATATCTGAATCCTATACAAAACAGGGCTGAAAAGTAACTGAATACCAAGGCAAGACAAGCCCTAGACCAACAAAGCAGTTACTTATGGGCCTGGCTGTAAGTGCACAGACAGTCCCATTGAAGCTGGAGTGACTGCTTGAATGATGATACTACTTAGTACTAGGGTCTTCATGGGATGTGAGATGTGTCTGCAATTACCAGAGGACAAACAGTAAATCATATCCAATGCCATCCATATACACATTGGAACATTTTAGTGCACTTGGCCACACACCGTGATTGATTAGAAAGTGACGAGCTTGTCACTAAAGACATCAGAGGCCTATTAAACCAAAATGTACCACTGCCTCCTGTACAAGCCAGTGACGAACAGCTTTCATTTCACTCACATCACATTTTGTGTCTACCATAACAAGAGCCATTTCACTGCTCTGAATGATAAAGGGACTATAGACACCATATCAAAGTAATTAAAGATTTATAGTAACGTAAATAATTAACACTCCCCCTTTCACTGAACACAAAAGTCATGCTTAGATGAACACAAAAGCAGCAGTAAGCTCATATCAGGCAGCTAAAACCAATTTATCTGTGATACATCTCAGAAGCCTCACATCCTCTCTCAACATTTTTTGTTCGGTCAGATTATATTCAATATAAAGTGATACACTACATATGTAGTACTTTCTCCCAAAAGAATGAAGATGTCCCCTATTTCATAACTGCTTCATAAAACCAGTTCAATTTGTGATTAGGCTCAAGAAAGTAGTGTGCTGAGCTCTTCAAACACTGGAGACTATACCACTCCTCTAGTCTTGACACTGTTGATCTAGTTGCCGTCTGGAAACTTCATGATAGAAAAACATTTTTCTTCTTGTGCAGTTTTAGGTCCTACTACATTAGGTATCATTATTTTTTCCAATCATTTTGCCACCATAAAAATCACAAATATGAAGTCCAGATATAAACTCTTGAGTAGTACTTACCACAAATTCAGACCTGAATTTAGAGGCATGAGTTGTTATGTCCCTACTGGAAAAATACTTTTGTGTCTCATTTTCTTTGTATCCTAATAGGATGGCTTTAAATCCTTTTAGATTATACAGTGTGCTTTCTCAGCACTGTTCTAAAAGCACAAAGTATACCCAAATTGAAATGCTAAGGTTGCAAAGATCAGTACTCAAAATGGATGAAGTAACACCAGAAGTATGGACAATGTGGCAAACTTAATATAGATCCACTGCTCATATGCATTATGGTAATGTCATTATCAGCTTTGTCACCTGCTCTTCATTTACCAGCTTTTTCTTTCACTGACTGCAGGTAATGGAGTTGTTGTATGAATGGAATGTGCAGCGACAAAGGTTATTCTCTGCAGTTTCTCTGCCTCAGCTGCTGCAGAAGATGGAGTGTGAAAGGTGAACAAATTGGCTAAAATCAACATTTCTGTCTCCAAGGGAATTTCAATGTTCTCTTTCAGGTGCTTCAGTTGCAATTAAGAAGGAAAATAACAGTAGTTCCTGTAAGATGGAAATTCTGATGATTCTGTGAAAAGAAAAAAGCCAGGTAATTTGTTTAAGAAACAAGTTCAGAGTTTTCAAGTTTCTGGTTGCTCGAGTGACAGAGACAAAAAGGCTGCCTCATAGCTTCTCTCATGCAAGCACTGAGAAGACCCCTGCTGATTCAGATTGATAAGCCCACATCTCCAAGACCATCACTGCAAGGAAGATATGCTGCCTTCAGCAAGTGCACTAGAGTGCTCAAGCTGCAAGGAGAGCTACTGGGACCACTGGGCAGGTGTCCCTTGAGTATTAGCAGCCTCAGGTCATGCTCTCAGCCTGGGTACACCACCAAGTCTGGTGAAGGAGGGTGTCCATGCTGTCCTATACTCAACTCCAGGCAAGAGGAAAGGTGACTTTATGCACCTGCATTTATATGAGGCCAGAGAGAAGGCAAAAACACCATCCCCTGGATCAAGGGGAGAACATTTGCCTGGGGCACCAGGAAGGCATGCTGACAAGCAGTTACATGGAGGCAGTGACTGCCCCGGGCTGGAATTTCTTTCATGGAAGGAGCTGGGTATTCTTGTACCTGGGCCAGGATGTCTGTGCCAAAATCTGCCTAATGAATAAACCTCAGAGCCTTCCTTCTAAACCAGTTTCATTCCACAGTCATTTTTTATGGACAGGGAAACAATATTCCTGTGAGAGTCCATTTGTAATATGTCTTTTTTTGCTTTGTCTCCTTCTCCTTCCTTCTTTTTCACAGCAGTGCAATGTGACCCTTGGCTGCTGGCAGCTGCAGGCTCAGCAGTGCCTGGGGGGGCTTTGCTTCACTGAACAGGTCTCAGAGTACTCAGGGGTCATACCCATTTCTCCTGAGAGTTTCTTAAAGACGTTTGATTCCTGTGACATGAAACTAGTTACTAAATAACAAAGATTCAAAGATTAGTGCTACAGTTTCTCCTCAGGCTGCAGCCAGGCAGTGAGGGGGAGGAGGAAGGCAATAATGTGAGCTGCAGAGGACACCAAGCCTGCAAGGGCCGATGGAAAAACTAATTATTCATCAGGATTTCAAGCTGAAAAGTTAAACTCAGATGTTTTTTGCAGCTGATATTAGTCCTCTCTCTTGCACCACTGATGACCACACAAGGTATAACACCATCTTGCTACGCAATTTCACCTAAGAATGTTAATGGCGATAAAAAGGCCAGGTGCTAATTTGCTGTAATGTACTTTATCAGTGCTTTACTGGTGGAAGATCAGGATTAAATAACTGTTAAGGAGAGGCTTTCCCTGCTTCCCTAAGACAAGAAGGGTACATAGAGAAGAAATAGAGACGGCAAGGAAGATTGGCATGAATGAGTGTGTATGCATGCTGCATAATTTCTTGTACTGGGAACAGTGGGAATATTTTCCATTGAAATCACACTCCTAAAGAGGATTCAATATACTGAGTAGCAGCTGCAAAATGGTTCAGCTCTGCTTTTTAGAGGATTCTGTTTTGAATACAGCCTCCTGGCCAGCCGGTCGGTCAGTGGGCCCAAGGGGTTCCCATTCCATTTTGCACACAACGCAAAACATGTGAAACACCTGAAGACACAGCAGAATGTTCTCTCATTTTAATTAGTGAATAAAAAAGAAAGAACAAAAAGAAAACCGAACCCAATGAAGCAAGCAGGTGTTTCTTTTTTTTTCTGTTTCTGTGCAACTGAAATATGCTGCTTCTATTCAAGAAAACTCTGGAGCATTCTCCAGATACTTTAAAGCTTTTCATTACATTAAAATATCCTCAGATTATGTCATGTTCTCTATATCCTTCTGCAAAGTGTTCAAATATTCATATAATGAGGATAAATATCTATAAGCCTCTTTCAGCTATCTGCAGTGGAAGTTCAGGGAACTTAAATGCTTGTTTTTTCAGACACACATTCACCAGATCTCTACCTTTAAGCACAGCAGATGATTTCAGTACTTCTTGAAAGCATCACAGAAAGTCAGAGGATGAACCTTAGGAACATTCAGAAGAACAAAGGACTTGGGGGTTTTGCATTTTAGGCTTGTAGAGCACCTACTAAAAAGCAGCTGTTCCAAGAAGTCTGGGAAACCCACTCCCAGGGTTTCACAGAGACGCCTTGCACAGGGCACCAACATGCAGTGCCCTCTAACTCTGCTCTGACCATGCAGAGCCCCAGCAAAGTGCAGGAGCATGTGCACAGCTGATTGCTTCATCTCAGCCACTGTATCCTTCGCAAAATATGAAAGCTTGTTAGAGAAAGATATGTGATGCATAGGGTGTGGTTTTCCCCAGCATTTTTTCTGATTCATTTTGTATCTGTCTGAAGTAAGCAGGAAGAAAAGTGCCTTACAGAATTTTAATATGTTGTAAATAAAGTAAACATGTTGAGAACCTATAACACTTTTTTAAAATCCCATCTCTGTCAATAACAAAAAGGAAAATTTTTATCTATATATTATTTTCCTAGCAATTCCTAAATAGAATTAGGTGTATCAGAAATTATGCAAGAAGTCTGTTGGTGATTCTGAGGGTAATCGTGCATGTTGAGGATGCCTGAATAACTTGAATAACTTGTGGTTTAGATTTTACGTTCTGGCTGCACGTACTGTTGACTTAAGCCAAGCTTTGAATTTTGTCTTTTACTTGACACAGCCAACAATATCTCCAAGGTGGTCAAATACTCTTTCAGAGAAAATTAATCAGCTAAAAAAGCCCACCATTGCTCTATAGATGTATTGAGGCTTCTCTTTAACTTTGTATGAGACCTGGATAAAAAAAAAATCAAGCAATGGAGATATTTTAATGAGATGGTAACAGCATGAAATCCTTCCATATGAATTACCACTATCTGTAGTGCCAAGAATTCCCTCAAAGGAGCCAAACAGGTCAGCAAGAGAGCACCTGAAGAGCAGCACAAAGGAATTCCAGCCATTCCAGCCAGTAAGTCAGCTTCAACAAGGGCCAAACTTAAACGCCTCTGTGCAAACCCACGCAGTATGGCAAATAAACAAGACAGTTAGAGATGAATGCACACCTACAGGGCTATGATCTTACTGGCTTCAGGGAGATGAGGTGGGATGGCTGCTTTGATGGGAGTGTTGGAATGGAAGGATGCAAGGCTCTTCAGAAAGAACGGGCTGTAGAGACGATGGGTAGGGCCTGTCACCTGTTACATCAGTGACCAGCTGGAGTGCATGGAGCTCTGCCTGGGGATGGATTAGGAGCTGACCAAGATTTATGCATCGGGATCCAAAGGAGAGCACAGATGGGTGACATGGTAGTGGGGTTTGCTATGTATAGGCTGCCTGACCAGGAAGACTGAGTGGATGAGGCCCTTTATAGGCAGGTAGGAGCCACCTTACATTCACAAACCCTGGTCCTCATGGGGACTTCAACCACTCCAATATCTGTCGGAGGAACAAAAAAGCAGGGCATAAGCAATCCAGGAGGTTCCTGGAATGCATTAATGATAACTGCCTTCTCCAAGTGATAGAGGAGCCAAAAAGGAGAGATGCTATGCTGGAGCTTGTTCTCAGCAACAAGGAGGAGCTGATGGGGAATGTGAAGCTCAAGGGCAGTCTTGGCCTCAGTGACCATGAAATGGTGGAGTTCAAGATCCTTAGGGCTGCAAAGAGGGATCACAGCAAGCTCACTGCCCTGGACTTCAAGAGACCAGACTTTAGTCTCTTCAAGAATCTGCTTGGTAGAGTACCATGAAATAAAGCCCTAGAGGGAGGTTAGGGGCCTAAGAAAGCTGGTTAATATTCAAAGATCACCTCCACCAAGCTCAGGAGCAATGCATCCCTACAAAGAGGAAGTCAGGCAAGAAAGTCAGGAGGTCTGCATGGATGAACAAGGAGCTTCTGGACAAACTCAGACACAAAAAAGAATCCTACAGAGGATGGAAGTAAGAACAAATAGCCTGGGAGGAATACAGAGAAATAGGTTAGGAAAGCTAAAGCCTTGACAGAATTAAATCTGGCCATGGACATCAAAGACAACAGAAGAGCTTCTACAGGTACCTAAGTGATAAAAGAAAGACTAGGAAAAATGTGGGCCCTCTCTGGAAGGGAACAGGAGACCTTGTTACACAGAACATGAAAAAGGCTGAGGTACTGAATGACTTTTTTGCCAGTCTTCATGGGCAAGAGCTCCAGCCATGCCACCAGACACCGAAGACAATGGCAGCGACTGGGAGAATGAAGAACCATACACCACAGGAGAAGATCAGGTCAGAGACAATCTAGGGAACTTGAAGGTGCACAACTCCATGGGACGTGATAAGATGCCTCCCCGTGTCCTGAGGCAACTAGTGGATAAAGTGGTTAAGCCACTATCCATCATATTTGAGAAGTCATGGCAGTCTAGCGAAGTTCCCACTGGCTGGAAAAGAAGAAACATAACCTTAGCTTTTAAAAAGGAAAAAAAATAAAGACCTGGAGAACTACAGGCCAGTCAGTCTCAACTCTGTGTCCTGCAAGATCGTGGAGCAGATCTTCCTGGAAGCTATGCTAAGGCACTTAGAATCATAGAATCATAGAACAGTTACGGT
>NW_009920517.1:15983-16192 GCF_000696875.1 Nestor notabilis | reverse complement strand
CTGGGAAGTGTAGTCGTGTGCCGGGTGGGCCGCGGAGGAGGGGAGCCGGGAGGGACACACTTAGGGCGCGCTGCGGGATCTTGTTGCGCTTCCTGCGGCGGGGCGTGGGGGAAGGGCGGCGTGCTGTGTTTAAGGCGACACCCGCACGTATGTGTAGGCTTGAGGAAGAGTGGCTGGGGAACGGTGCCGGGGGGGCGGGGCCGGGGGGG